>NC_069502.1:371968328-372260828 GCF_027579735.1 Bombina bombina
AGGCCCATCTTGTTTCCAGGCTCTGGCAAGTGCCAATTTCGCAGCCATGAGAACATAGATTGTAAGCGCTTCCCCAGGGGGAGATAGATTAGGCATATGCATGTGAAGAAGGGCTACTTCTGGAGTATACGGAGGAGTAAGATTAAGTGAAAGAAGGAGTGCATAGACTTTCCTCCATAGGGGTTGAATTATAGGGCATGCCCACCAGGTATGAAGTGCTGTGCCGATGTCGCTACAATTTCTCCAACAGTAAGGAGAGTGAGATCGGTATATCATGTGTAGAGTGACTGGGACCAAGTGCCAGCGAACTAACACTTTATAGTAAAGCTCCCATAAGGTGGCGCAATGCAGGAGTTTTTTGGTTGTCACAATTCTAAGATGCCAGACGTCTATTGTTACTGTGAACCCAATCTCTCTCTCCCAGGCGCGGTGTTGCGGGATTTTGTGTAGAATGTGTGTATTAATAAGGAGATTGTAATGGAAAGACAGTAGGTGTTTTAGGTCATGAATTCCCTGCCAAACCTTCTCCCATGTTGTCATAGGTCGTAATGAAGATTTTGGGTAACCCCAGGTGCGCAAGCACGTGCTCAAAGGCAAGCCTGGGGGGGAGTTGAAGTTTGGTGCAGAGTGCGGGGTGAGAAAGCCAAACATTGTTCTCATAAAAGTCCATGACTAAAAGTGTATGTGGATTAGGCCATAAGTCATAGTGAGAGTCCGGGAGACAGAAGAGTGCAGCAGAAATTGTAAGCAAAGGGGAAGGATAAGGGGAGATAGCAGGGTTGTGTCTGATCTGGTCCCAGAATCGTAGTGCGTGCTTAAAGATAGGGTGTAGGGCGTCAATGTCATGTCTGTGGTGAAGAGGGATCCAAAGTAGGTCAGATAGGCATAGACCAGAAGGCAGCAATGAGGATTCAAGGGTAAACCAACTGAGCTGTCTTTCAGGGTTATTCCAGAGGAGGATATGCGACAATCTGGCTGCATTATAATAGGAAATTATGTTTGGTAAAGCTAGGCCTCCCTGTGAGATCGGTTTTTCTAAAGTACGTCCGGAAGTTCTGGGTCTTCGATCCTTCCATACATATGCAGTTATTAGGCTTTGAAGTCTATTAAGGAGCGTTCTAGGGATATTATATGGAATGGATCGGAATAGATATGTAATCTTGGGGAGGAAGGACATTTTGATCGCTGCAATGCGACCTGTCCATGAGATCTTTCTGAACTCCCAAGTCTCAAGGAGCCTTCTATATTCCACAAGCCTGTCTGAGTAGTTTAGAGCTATGACCACCACGGGGTCTGGGCTCAGATGAACCCCTAGGATCTTGAGAGAAGTAGTTTTCCATTGGAAGCGGAATGTGGTTTGTAATAAAGTGAGAGTATCAGGGGGGACATTTATGGGTAGGACCTCTGTTTTGGCGACGTTGAGCTTATAGAAGCTCAAGTCTCCGAACTGTTGTAGGGTAGCGAATATTGAAGGGAGGGATTCCTCAGGAGATGTTAAGAACAGGGTGATGTCGTCGGCATATAGGGAGATTTTGTGTATAGAGGTGCCGATGGGGAGGCCTCTGATTTTAGGATCTTGTCGAATGGATTGGGCTAAGGGTTCTATGGATAAAGCGAACAGGAGAGGGGATAAGGGGCATCCCTGTCTAGTGCCGTTTGAAATCGTGAACTTGGGAGATTGGAACCCAACCCCCCGTACAATGGCCGAGGGGTTGTTGTAGAGGGCCTTAACCGCCACAATGAAAGCAGTGGGAAAGCGGAAAATTCTCATGGTCTCCCATAGGCAATCCCACCTGACCCTGTCAAACGCCTTTTCAGCATCTAGTGACAGGGCCAGGAAGGGAGAGGTGCCCTGTGATGCAGTATGCAGGACATCAAGAATTCTTCTGGTTGCATCGGAATCCTCTCTATTTGGGATGAACCCTACTTGGTCATTAGCTATGAGGGGGGGAATTATTTTAGCAGCTCTACTAGCTAAGAGTTTGGCATAAATCTTGGTGTCTATATTAATCAATGAAATGGGACCGTAACTACTACAGAGATCGGGTGGTTTACCGGGCTTCAAGATTGTGATTATAACTGCTTCTAGGAATTCTGCTTTAAACGAAGCTCCAGAAAATATCTCTTGGAAGAATCTGTGTAGTATGGGGGTTAGGAGGGGGAGAAATGTTTTATAAAATCTGGCTGTAAAGCCATCTGGGCCTGGGGCCTTACCTTGTTTTAAATTTTGAATAGTTTTCTTAACTTCCTCAATTGTTAGTGGGGAAGAGAGAGAGGAGATAGCCCCTTCAGAGAGTGAAGGGAGTGAGAGAGAATTAAGGGAAGTAGAAATTTTTTCCGGAGTGGCAGCTGGGATATCTAAATTGGCTTCAATGTTGTAGAGTGAGCAGTAATACTGCTTAAAGGAGTTTCCTATGTCTGTCGGGGCTGATACGTTCACCCCAGATGGGGTTTGAATGGACCGTATTCTTGCTTGGGCTGTACGATGTCTAAGCTTAGTGGCTAGGAGAGTGGAAGCTTTATTACCCTGATGGTAATAGATTTTTTTAAATTTTTCCATCATAATGTGGACCTTTTTAAGTTCTAGGGTTTGAATTTGTTTCAAGACTTTAGAAATTTCGTCATTTATGGCCTGAGAATAGGAATGGGAGAGATCTGCCTTTAATTTTCGAAGTTGGATGGTCAAGGCAGGTAAAGTGGCTCTGTGTTTTAAACGGGCTTCAGATTCATACTGCATGAGATGCCCTCTCATCACTGCCTTCAAGGTGGCCCACAAATTCTGTGAGGAGGTCTGATTATCGTCGTTAAGGGCAAGGAAGTCAGTTATGTGTGCCTGTAAAGCCGTCTTGATGATTGGGTCTGTGATAGTCCAGTCCTGCATACGCCAAATACGGGGGGAGGGGCTAGGGAGTGGGCCCAGGTGAAGGTGTATAGAGTCGTGGTCAGACCAAGAGACTGAAGTGATGAGTATGGAGTGAATGTTTTCTAAGAAGATAGCCTCAGTAAAAAAATAATCAATACGTGTTTTTGACTTGTGTGGGGAAGAGTAGAACGTATATTCCCTATCTTGTGGGTGTAGGGCCCGCCAAACATCGTAAAGATTGTATTGTGTCATTAGGAGTTGAAAGTCGGAAAAGAGGGAATGAATAGCTCTGTCGCCACTGGAGAGCGGGGGTCCCATTCTGTCTAACTTAACATCCCAAATCAGATTGCAGTCGCCTCCTAAAATGAAATCACCTTGCTTGATTGCTGCTACTGTCTTAAGAAATGATCTAAAAAATTTTAATTGTCTAATATTTGGGGCATAAACATTGAGCATGGTGACTAATTGGGAGTTCAGTTTAGAAACAGCAATAATGAATATGGCCTGAGGGTCAGATTCAATATAGATCGGGTCAAAAGTAACATTTTTACCTATATATATGGCTACACCTCTGGATTTTGAGGAGAACGTTGCTTCTAATAATGTAGGGAAATGTCTAGATGTACGAGTGATTTCCGGTGTGTGAGTCCAATGTGTCTCTTGAATGAAAGCTATGTCTATGCGATTTTTATGGAGAAAAGAAAATAGGAGGCTACGCTTGGTTGGGGAGTTAAGTCCCTGTACATTGAGGGTGAGGAGATGGAGCCCGTCCATGGAAATGGAGAGAGAAAAAAAAAAGAAAAAGGGGGGGGAGGAGAGGGAGGGTGTAGGAGTAGGGGAAGAGGGGTAGGGTGAGCACTTGGTCTGAATCTGTTATCTTTACCCCAAAAGGCTTTGAGTAAGGAGGAGAGGAATCGAAAATTCCGGCTACTTGTAAAAACGATTGAGTGTTATTATGTTGTGGGAAAGGAGGGAAGCAGCGGACCAGAGCCGCTTTGGTTAAAAACAAGACGGTAAAGGGTCAGGAGATAGAATTAGTATGACCAGAATAATTGTATAGTAAATTGTATTAAAGGAGGTGAGAGGCTTGGGAGGGAGAATGGAAGGGAAGAGGAGGGGGCGGAGCCAATAGGGTATCGCCCACAACAAGATGGGCGTGGGGATTGACTGTAGGGTAGAGGGAAAATAGATAGGAGTTTCTGTATAAAGTGAGTAAGTAATGGGAGCTAGGGAAGATGAAAATGAAGTATAGGATGTGATAAGGGAGAGAGGTGTCATATACGACACCCCCCCAGGGACAATAGGTGAGTTAGTTGGACAGAAGTAAGGAGGTATGAGTTCGCAGGTGTACCCACAAGGAAGTGGGGATGAGAAAGAGAAGGGTAAATATATAAAGAAAGAAGATAAGAGATGGTCAATTATGGGGTCAGATAATATGGGGAGGGTATATAAATGGTATCAGAAGACATCTAACAATTTTCACAAGTATTTTCTATACATAACAGACCGTTACAAAGTTAGCTAGGGAGAAACCTGGGAATGAGACCAAATCTCTGAGTATTGTTAACCCCGTACACCTACTGGTCAGTAAACAGATAAGTGTCCATCTTGAAGGTTGTCTTCTCTGACATCTAAGGTACACTATAATTCTGAGGTTCAGTATAAGAAAAAAGTAAGGCATATGATAATAACAACATTTACAACTTTAAACTCTGTATATGAGGAAGAAAAACAGAACAATAAACATATAAATGTAGGACCAAGAGCTAAGGTAGGGTAAGACAAGTACCCGTTTGTGAGCTCTCAGTTTACCTGTAAGGAGACTGACTGGAAGAATGTCTTGCTGAGGAAGAGTGAGGAGAGAGGAGTGAAGAGAGAGTAAGATATGTACCCGTTGGTGCACTCCTCTCCTCCTTGTGTGTCTCCAGTATATTAGAGTCACAGGCTTCTAAACAAAAGAGCGTTCAGAACAAAAAGGAACAAACAGGCCATGGTATGGGCAGAGGGGGACCAGTGTCCTGTTAGGTCTGCTCTAGCTCCTGGTGTTGAGAGGCCAAATTCTAAGAGCGCCATGTTGGGGCTGGCGTGTTTAGGCCACTTATGTTTCCCTGGGTCTTGGAGAGTGGGTCAGGAACCCTCGAAAGTTCCAGGGTGTTCAGCAGCTTCATGCCCTGTTCTAGGGATGAGATTATGTAGGAGCGGTCCTGGAATTGAACAAAAATCTTAACGGGAAATCCCCATCTGTATTTAATTTTGTGGTGTCTTAGGGCTAAGGTGAACTGGTGAAAAGTTCTCCTCTTGGCCAGTGTGTGTACAGAAAGGTCCGGGAAGATTTGTAAATCCTGGTAGGGTTCCTTGAGAGGTTTGTTGGTAAAGGAAGCTCTCATAATTTTCTCCTTAGTGGTATAGCAATGCAAGCGTAAAATAACATCTCTAGAAGTGTCAGCGGTAGAGTTGCGGGGGCGTGTGGCCCTATGAGCTCTATCAATTAGGAGGTCTTGATCAGCTGTTGTATTTAAGAGAGCCTTAAATAGAGAGGTCAGGTAGTTCTGAAGATCCGAGGAGGAGACACTTTCAGGTATGCCTCTAATCCGAAGATTATTGCGGCGAGACCTGTCTTCTAAATCAGCTAGTTTGGTCTCCAGGTCCGAAATTTGTTCCGCCAGGCTCTGTGAGTAAGATAAAAGGTTGGAGTGGTCAGTAGCTAAGTCTTCGTGCTTTTTCTCCAAAATCTCTGTCCTCTCACCAAGTGAGGAGATTTCTCGCTTCAATTCACTCACTGACTGGCGTAAATCCTGTCTTAGAGATGAGTAGTGAGTGTCCATTTTATCAGTTAGTATTTTAATGGTTTCTAGGAATGTAGACTGTGATAGAGCTGCTTTATCTTTACGGGAGACGTCAGGCCTAGTGTGTTCTGAAGTTAGGACTGTTGAGTCTCTAGAATACTCCTCTGACAGATCCGGGTCTGACAGTTGTTTGCTATGGAAGTGGTCAGTAAGAGTCCTCTTAGGGTTTTCTTGGTGTTTCGGTTTCCTTTTAACTGAGTGCGCCATGATGTGAGGAATCAGGTATCTGGATTCTAGGGATGAGTGTTCCTGTTATGGTTGGCAGCTGGGGGGGGGGGGGGTGAGAGGTCGACACCTCTAAGGCATAGAGCCTTAGCCCTCCATTATTTCTCTAGGTTTTTGATTGAAATTGGGTATAAATATTAGGTTTTTAGAAAGTAGGGTATACCAACAAAGAGTGCCTCAGTAGATAATTAAATGGATGACAGCCCCTCTCCTGGGACGTTACCACCTCTGGGCGAGACCGGTAAAAGGAGAGTGGATATGACCCGCAGCAAGTTGTCGGCGGGAAAGGGAGGAGAGGGGTCTTTGTCACACCAAAAGAAAAGAAAGAAAAGAAAAAAAAAAAGCAATGTGACCCTGTTACTGGGGTATTAATCAGCAGCTTACTATGGAGCAGTATACAGGGTCAGTTTGTAGATATAGGGCCTCTGTACAGTATATGCAATATAGTCCTTGAGGCCTCTAATTAGAATCTTTCAAGGCGTGGATAGGGTAGAATGTTATGCCTGGTCTTACGCTGCAATTATGAGTTATATGGGTATGCTTCTCTGTGGGGTCTGGGTAAGTATGAAGGTAGTCCAGAGAGTGCAGATGTACAAACTATGTGGGGTAAAAAGAGAGAGAAAAAAGCTTGGTCCAGCAGCCCTCCTATGTAAGGTAATGTGTTCTGAGAGCTGCTTCTGGCCAATGTAAAGTCTGCTGTATTGGCCACTATGAAGGTAAGCGGTTATCTGAGGCTGTAATGGAGCCTGTATAACAGGTAAGTTGCTGGGGTTTTATGGCAAGATTCTGAGAAGCCTGCAGGATATATGGGAGTCCCCAACACAGAATATTATATAACTGTTGTAAAGTCTCAATTGTGGCTCCTTAAATACACAATAAATCTCTCTTACCCAGGCCTCAAGACCGTCAGCAGGTCCCGCGGGAGAGTCAAAGGGCAGAGAAGCAAGCAGAGGACTGCAGATGGCCCCAAAGCAGAGGTGTTGAGGCGAGAGGAATCCTCCGTGTTGCAGAGGGACACCCGGATCGCGCTGCGGTGCTGTGCAAGGTACGAGAAACCTATATTTTACTCCCTAAATAAGTCGGACCTCTTTGAGCTAGTGTGGGCGGACTGGCAATCCTGCTATACCACTGCTTGGTCCCCGAATACCAGAGCAAGCACACATTAGATGACCTTGGTTGTTTACCTTCTGATTAAGAACCTTCTCTCTACCTCTAACGCTACTACCACCTTCCCTCTCCTCTCCCTCCCCTTCCCCACCCCAACAAACCTACCTCTTATGATAAGAGCTATATAACGCTCATTTCTCATTTTATGTATATACACTAATCTGAAAGGTTGAAATTGTTCAATTCTCTGTTTGTATACGTTTTAGGAGCCTGTGTGCTCCAAAAGAAAAAAACAAACAAAAAAAAAAAACGTTCTATATGTTACTTCTGTGACTGAGAATATTGCATTTCAATAAAAAATTTAAATTAAAAAAAAAAAAAAACATGATCTAAGCTAAAGTATACAAAACTATCTAACAGTTTTTGTGGGCTTGTGTGATCAGATATACAGGGAGTGCAGAATTATTAGGCAAATTAGTATTTTGACCACATCATCCTCTTTATGCATGTTGTCTTACTCCAAGCTGTATAGGCTCGAAAGCCTACTACCAATTAAGCATATTAAGTGATGTGCATCTCTGTAATGAGAAGGGGTGTGGTCTAATGACATCAACACCCTATATCAGGTGTGCATAATTATTAGGCAACTTCCTTTCCTTTGGCAAAATGGGTCAAAAGAAGGACTTGACAGGCTCAGAAAAGTCAAAAATAGTGAGATATCTTGCAGAGGGATGCAGCACTCTTAAAATTGCAAAGCTTCTGAAGCGTGATCATCGAACAATCAAGCGTTTCATTCAAAATAGTCAACAGGGTCGCAAGAAGCGTGTGGAAAAACCAAGGAGCAAAATAACTGCCCATGAACTGAGAAAAGTCAAGCGTGCAGCTGCCAAGATGCCACTTGCCACCAGTTTGGCCATATTTCAGAGCTGCAACATCACTGGAGTGCCCAAAAGCACAAGGTGTGCAATACTCAGAGACATGGCCAAGGTAAGAAAGGCTGAAAGACGACCACCACTGAACAAGACACACAAGCTGAAACGTCAAGACTGGGCCAAGAAATATCTCAAGACTGATTTTTCTAAGGTTTTATGGACTGATGAAATGAGAGTGAGTCTTGATGGGCCAGATGGATGGGCCCGTGGCTGGATTGGTAAAGGGCAGAGAGCTCCAGTCCGACTCAGACGCCAGCAAGGTGGAGGTGGAGTACTGGTTTGGGCTGGTATCATCAAAGATGAGCTTGTGGGGCCTTCTCGGGTTGAGGATGGAGTCAAGCTCAACTCCCAGTCCTACTGCCAGTTTCTGGAAGACACCTTCTTCAAGCAGTGGTACAGGAAGAAGTCTGCATCCTTCAAGAAAAACATGATTTTCATGCAGGACAATGCTCCATCATACGCGTCCAAGTACTCCACAGCGTGGCTGGCAAGAAAGGGTATAAAAGAAGAAAATCTAATGACATGGCCTCCTTGTTCACCTGATCTGAACCCCATTGAGAACCTGTGGTCCATCATCAAATGTGAGATTTACAAGGAGGGAAAACAGTACACCTCTCTGAACAGTGTCTGGAAGGCTGTGGTTGCTGCTGCACGCAATGTTGATGGTGAACAGATCAAAACACTGACAGAATCCATGGATGGCAGGCTTTTGAGTGTCCTTGCAAAGAAAGGTGGCTATATTGGTCACTGATTTGTTTTTGTTTTGTTTTTGAATGTCAGAAATGTATATTTGTGAATGTTGAGATGTTATATTGGTTTCACTGTTAAAAATAAATAATTGAAATGGGTATATATTTGTTTTTTGTTAAGTTGCCTAATAATTATGCACAGTAATAGTCACCTGCACACACAGATATCCCCCTAAAATAGCTATAACAAAAAACAAACTAAAAACTACTTCCAAAACTATTCAGCTTTGATATTAATGAGTTTTTTGGGTTCATTGAGAACATGGTTGTTGTTCAATAATAAAATTAATCCTCAAAAATACAACTTGCCTAATAATTCTGCACTCCCTGTATTTGCAATGATATGTATAATATCATTATATAATCTTTTATTTAATATTGTAATACTTCATTTGGTTAATATATGATTGTAGTTGTTGTTTAATAAAATATAGAACTATTATACGTAGTAAAGAGGGTAAAAAATGCAGTCTTTTTGGATAAAGCGTCTTACAAAACAAAACTGTATTTTACTTTATTTTTAAGCATAAAAATATGCTGAATGTCAAATCCCATCAGTCATATTTAAATAAATGAATACATCTCACCTGATTTTCTATAACTTTAACATTTGGAATGTTTAGAATTATTGCATCGAGTATTCTGCTTCTGTTATCTTTTTCTTTTTTTCTTACTTTGACAAAAACATTCGCTAAGACTGGGTCAATTTACATGAAGTGTGACCTTTTCAAATCTTTAGCAGATTGTCTCTGAAAACAATGTAATCCATTTTAATGTCATTTTAAGTTTCCAAGTTGCACACATTTCTTGCCTAGGTTCACAGCTCATTTTAAAGGGACATGAATCCCACATTTTTTTTCTTTCATGATTCAAATAGAGCATGTGATTTTAAACAAATTTTCATAGTACTTCTATTATCTAATTTGGTATTCTGTGTTGTAAAAGATACCTAGGTAGGCTCAGGAGCTGCTGATTGGTGGCTACACATTATTGCCTCATGTTATTGGCTCATCCAATGCATTCAGCTGGCTCCCAGTAGTGCATCACAACGGATACAAAAATAACTAAGAACATTAGATAATAGAGGCAAATTGGAAAGTTGCTTAAAATGATGTGCTCTATCTGAATCAGGGGTCAAGTTGAGCGGGTACGCATGGGAACGGAGTTCCTGCACTATTTCTGCTGGAGGAACTAAGTTCCCCCTGGACAGAGAACAGAAACACTTCAGTAAACACTGCTGCTGCTGCTGGTGGGAGGAGCTGGAGCACCGTCTGGTTAGAGGGATAGTGAGATCCTCTAGTAATGGGCAGTATAACTTCCTACAATACACTAAATGCAAAAAGTGTGATTACCCTGCACTGTGTGTAACACATAGTCCTTACATTTCTGTGTGGCTTGCTCTGGGGTTATTTAGCTCCCCTCAGCAGAAATAGGACTATTGTACCTTAAGTGGGTGAGACTCTGTGACAGAGGAAGAGTCTCAGGACCAAATGCAACCATTCAACCCTTCATTGGATTTAATTTGCTTTCATTAACCAAAGTGTATAGATTATATACATATAAATACTGTGTAATTGTGTGTAAAACAATATTAATTGTGAGGGGGGTGGAAGTCTTGGTGAGTTCCCACACTTTTTTTTTTTTGTAGGACTTGACCCCTGATCTGAATCATGAAAACAATTGGATTTCATATCCCTATAAGGGTTAGATATGTTATCTGGTGCAAGCAACCATAGTCACGTGATATTGGAGGACTAACGTACTAGTAACCACATTTTAAAGGGAAATTAAATACTAAAACATGTTGGGTATAATGATACAAAGATTGCCAAATTGTATGCATGTGTATTTTTTAAATGTATAAGAAATAAGTGTAAAGTTTTAGTCTTCATAAAGTAATGTATGCACCATGCTGTATAATGTTTCAGTGAGTTTAAAAGCTTGTGTTTTTATCTTATCTCTTCTGCTGAGGCCAGTTAGGGACTGTTATAAATAAGCTGATAAAATAACAATTTCACAGGGTCCCTTCGATGTCACACATTTAAAATGTAATGCTGACTAGGACAGTGTACTTTGATTTTCTTGCTCCCCTTTAATGTGTTCAGTGATCCATTTTACCTGCTGGTGAGTATTACATAGCCTATTTATCTTTATTTTGCCATTTGAAATAGTTTTTTCCTGTAGTATCCCTACCTATATTGAAAAAAATCAGTATTAAGTACTGGTTATAGAAAAGTTATGTAAACTAGAAGTAATCAAGCTCCTAGTGGGGGTGGTACAGAGAGATAATAAAATATTTGTTTTCCATTGTCCTCTCTGATGACCTGATGATCTAAGGCTCTTTCGGATCTTATCAGTATTGCAAGGTCCCTTGAAAAATTAGAAAGCCAAATTTTACATTGAGAGCAGTTTATTTAGCTATACAGGTTCTGGATGTGAAAGAGACACACATAATATATATATATATATATATATATATATATATATATATATATATATATATA
Organism: Bombina bombina; assembly: GCF_027579735.1. NCBI lineage: Eukaryota > Metazoa > Chordata > Amphibia > Anura > Bombinatoridae > Bombina > Bombina bombina. The sequence continues at coordinate 371,979,555 of NC_069502.1, forward strand.
TATATATATATATATATACATAATATCTCACAAAAGTGAGTACACCCCTCACATTTTTGTAAATATTTTATTATATCTTTTCATGTGACAACACTGAAGAAATTACACTTTGCTACAATGTAAAGTAGTAATTGTACAGCCTGTATAACAGTGTAAATTTGCTGCCCCTTCAAAATAACTCAACACACAGCTATTAATGTCTAAACCGTTGGCAACAAATGTGAGTACACCCCTAAGTGGAAATGTCCAAATTGGGCCCAATTAGCCTTTTTCCCTCCCCAGTGTCATGTGACTCGTTAGTGTCATATCAAGAGGTTGTCTTTGGGAAATAGACGTATGAGTGCTGCCAGCATTGCTGCAGAGGTTGAAGGGCTGGAGGGGTCAGCCTGTCAGTGCTCAGACCATAAGCTGCACACTGCATCAAATTGGTCAGTTTCTTACCTTAACACACACTAACCCAATCCTCTTCTTGCCAGAGCCATGGGCCATGCTAACAGAAGTCTTAGCGTGTTTGGATCCTCGTTAGTGCAGTTCTTGGGAACTGACAGCATTAAATTTAAAAACAAAAAGCATAGGGGGCAGAACCGACTGCCGAAGTAGCAGGACATGAACATCAGGAGCTTCTAACCATGACTGTCTTTAAATGCTAAAAAGGGGGTTCTGACAACACTGGGACCTATTATTTGTACACACATAATGACAGCTCTACCTAATAATGCCAAGGTGTGATTCTGGAATCTACAGTGTGTCTGATGCCTGACCCAAGATATTTGGCAAGACCATAAGGCTGCTGATTGTAGACACCATTACCAAAGAAGCTGCTATTAGTTGAATGGACGCTGCAATCTTTGAAGACTAGATTGCTGATCTCTTCCCAAGAAACTGGGTATAATTAGCAGAAAGGTGCTTTTATAGATAGGACAAGCATGGCAAACAGTCCTATACAACAATCAAGAAGCGTCTATCAGCATATCTCACTTGTTTTGAGATGAGGTGACCGAAGCACCATACCATTGTCTGCATGACACCCTTATGGAGAGGGCACCGGACCTACAGAGAACAGGACAGCAGACCCTTCCCAATCCGAGACTAAGCTCGTCAAATGCAAAAAGGTTTGAAGATTGGGCAACTACTAAGACAAATTCAATGCACTCTACTACAGCCCTCTATGCGCCGAAGCAATGTACACGGGAAGAGGTGGAAGCAGCGTCGCTGGAGGTGAGGCGGCCGATCACTGGTGGATTAATGGATGAGTTCACAACAGATGAATACACCATTGGCTGTATGCAGAGACTGAAGTCTTAACGGCAGCTGCTCGGGAAGTCGAGGAAGATAATAGAAGAGGACGCGGTTACTCTAAGACGAAGGACATTGCTGACTGCTGATCAAAGGTCCGTACTTACCCCTGTATGCCCCTACCCAGTAACAGGGATTTGTACAATAGCTGGAAGAGGTCACTTTGTTGTTCCATCCGGTGTGGGGTAAAGAGGACATAGAGGCACTATAACAATCTTTCGAAATTCCGGTTTTGGTTCTTGTTTTCTTTTTGCTCTCCACTTAGTATAATTGTCAGCTTATGTTCCAAGCCTGCAGTTAAGACACCTACGCCACTTCAACTTTGTTAAGATTTTACAGTTTATGTATTTATTATATATATTTTTACTATAATATTTAGAAGCTTCTTATTCTGCTTAGAACTGCTAAGGCAAAGGGCTATGATGATCACTAATATGATACATTGGTATGTATTTGATCTACCAAATTTGGCTATAGTCCGCTACTGGATAGTTCGTTATTTCTATTACATATTGTGTATAATTTAATTGTAATATTAGGCTGACCTATGTTTGTTGAAAGTATATCCCAATCACAAACAATACTTCAGCCTACAAGGGATCCAGATGATAAGACCTAATTATATAGCAAAGTGGATAAGAAAGCCTTCTCTTACGTGATATACAATTGGTACAATTACATTTTAACCCTAATTTAATACTGATTTCATTATACTCTGCTACGTTATAGGCACTTCCCTACATATGACTCCAACACTATTTAGCTATTAATATACCTTACCATCCAATTTATTATAGTTTAAACTGGGTGCTGCACTAATGTTGGTGATAACCTCACTAGGGTCACTAGCAACATATTGCTGTTTCTGAAATACACTCCAGGGGGCATATTTATGATTGTGCAAGCGGACATGATCCGATATAGCGGATCATGTCCGTTGCACATCGATAAATGCCGACAGCATACGCTCTCGGCATTTATCACTGCACCAGCAGTGAACTGCTGGTGCAATGCTGCCCCCTGCAGATTCGCAGCCAATTGGTCGCTAGCAGGGATTTCTGTCCGCTGCCTCAGAGCAGGCGGACAGGTTATGGAGCAGCGGTCTTTAGAGGCTTGCCAGAAACACAGGGCTTCAAGCTCCATACGGAGCTTGATAAATAGGCCCCTCAGCATGAATTTCTCCTTTATTTAAATGGCAGGCTGACCTTTTGAATAACTCAGATTCCTTCATTTCTGTCTTTTGTACAACTGCAGCAGCTGAAGAAGCCATCCTAAATTGAAAACAGGGTTCATGATCTGTAGCTGACTTGGCAACTGAATTACTCACCTTGACCTACAGAACTGCCTGGGATCAAAAGGCCCTAAAAGTTATGTTCCACACAGCTCTAGTGGAACACATAAAGGATGAATTAACTTACAGAGATATTTCTGATTCTTTCAAATAACTGGTCTCCTTATGCATCCAACTGGATTCTAGACATTCTGAGAGATCTCAAGAGAGGGAGCATTCTCAATGCCAGCAAATTACTATGGTGGAAACCAAAATGGTTCAAGCTCCTCCAAGTTTTAATGAAACATCCTCTAATACTGTGGAACTGGTGGATGTCAGCACAATTAAATTAACTGAGGCAGAGTGACAACACAAAAGGAATTTAGGATTGTGTCTTTATTATGAGCAGAAAGGTCATATGTTAAGAAACTGCCCCACGCAACCATTAAAGGCACAGCCTAATAAAAAATGAGATCATTTTGTTAGGTACATTATCTATTAATCCTTCCTTCTATTCCAAGTTGCTCTTACCTGCCTCCCTGTCCTGCTCGTCAGACAAAACTCACTTTCAAGCCTTCATTGATTTAGCAGCCTCTGAACTGACAATTCGTTTTATGTTTACAGATTCCTATTCTCAAGAAGAAAGTGCCTTTTACTCTAACCACCATTAATGGACAAGCATTGGGATTTCGTTTAGTCAAATTCTAAACAGCACCTCTCCTCTTCACTGTGAATTTGTTGCATTCAGAGACTTTATCTTTTCATCTGATTAATACTCCTCTTCATCAATTCATTCTAGTCCAACCTTGGTTGAAACTACATGATCCTAGAATTTCCTGGTCCCCGGGTAAACTTCTCTTGGAGTAAAGTTTGTCATAAGACCTGTATCACTAAATTCACTAAACCCTCCTCAACAGTCCTGGCATCAGTAGAAACTCTCGAAGGATTACCAGTACATTACCAATAATTTGCTGACATATTTTATAAGCAGAAATCTGATGTACTACCACCACACTGACTGTTTGACTGTTTGTGCAAAAGACCTCTTGTCAGACACTCCAATTCCCAGAGATTGTTTCTACACCTAGTCAGCACCTGAAACTAAGGCTATGGGGCCGATTTATCATCTGTCTGCCAGACATCGATAAATGCCGACAGCATACGCTGTCAGCATTTATCATTGCACAAGCAGTTCTGGTGAACTGCTTGTGCACTGCTGCCCCCTGCAGATTCGCGGCCAATTGGCCGCTATCAGGGGGTGTCAATCAACCCGATCGTATATGATCTGGCGGATTGCTGTCCACCACCTCAGAGCATGTGGACGAGTTAAGGAGCAGCAGTCTTAAGACTGCTGCTTCTTAACTCCTGTTTCTGGCGAGCCTGAAGGCTCACGCAGAAACAGAGGCATTGGGGATGATACAGGGCTTTGTAAATCAGCCCCTATGGATGAGTATATCAAGAAGGAACTAGCCAAAGGTTTTATTTGACCTTTCTATTCACCAGCTGGAGCAGGATTCTTTTACATTGCTAAGAAAGAAGGTACTCTTCGACCTTGTATTGATTACAGGATATTAAACCATATTACTCATACCCGAGCTGAATGCCTGCAAGGTGCCACTGTTTTCACTTAATTAGACCTCAGAGGAACATATAACATGATATGTATTAAGCATGGCTATAAATGGAAAACAGCATTTAATACCCATTCAGGTCATTATGAATACTTGGTCGAGCGTTTCAGGCTATGTAATGCCCCAGCCGCTTTCCAGACTTTTATCAACGATGTGTTATGAGACAAGGTGGAACAGTTTGTGATAATTTATCTGGAAGATATTTTGAATTACTATAAGAGCCTTTCTCTGCATCAAAACTATGTCATGGCAGTTTTTAACATCTCAGAGAGTATCATCTCTAAACCAAGTTAAATAAATGTACCTTTGAGTTTGAAAAAATTACATTTTTAGGGTACATTATTTCCCATCATGGATTAGAGATGGATCCAGAAAAATTGGAAGCCATTAATTCTCGGCTAAGACCAACGACCCTCAAGGCAGTGCAAAAATTCATATGGTTTCTGAATAACTACCAGAAGTTTATTGCACCTATCACTGTCTTAAAGGGACAGTCTACACCAGAATTTTTATCGTTTTAAAAGATAGAGAATCCCTTTATTGCCCATTCCCCAGTTTTGCATAACCAACACAGTTATATTAATATACTTTTAACCTCTGTGATTATCTTGTATCTAAGCCTCTACAAACTGCCCCTTTATTTCAGTTCTTTTGACAGACTTGCAGTTTAACCAATCAGTGCCTGCTCCCAGATTACTTCACGTGCACAAGCACAGTGTTATCTATATGAAATATGTGAACTAACACCCTCTAGTGGTGAAAAACTGTTAAAATGCATTCTGAAAAGAGGTGGTCATCAAGGTCTAAGAAATTAGCATATGAACCTCCCAGGTTAAGCTTTCAACTAAGAATACCAAGAGAACAAAGCAAAATTGGTTATAAAAGTAAATTGGAAAATTGTTTAAAATTATATGCTCTATCTGAATCATAAAAGTTTATTTTGGCCTAGACTGCCCCTTTAAGCCAAAAGTTTTTCTGCAGCAGATTGCAAGCATTATTTAGGAATCAAGAAGCTGCTATCCATGAGTCCTGAATGAATGGAGGCATTTGTTGGAGGGATCCACTTCTCCTATACTCATTTACAAGATCATAAGAGTTTGTTACATTTGGAGACAGCTCATTGTCTCACTCCCAGACAAGCTAGATGGGCACTTTTCTTCTCTTGGTTCTATTTAACTTAATTATCTACTACATTCCTAGAAGTAAAACTAAAAAAAAGTTGATGCTGTCCTGACAATTTGAATCTGAAGGTACAGAAGTCTGTCAACCAACCCATATAATTACTCCAGAAAGCATCAATGCTCAAATCTCCTCTACTTTATGAGAGAAACTACAAAATGCTCAACCTGTAAACTTTTCTTCTCTGCACCTAGGGAAATTATTCTTCACTTTGTAAAGAACTACTACAATGAGCTCATAATAATCTTTTGAGTGGTCATCCTTAGAAATATTATTACGGTCAGGGGTGTATGGTGGCCCACCATGTCTACCGATATCCAAGACTATGTTGCTGCCTGCCCAACTTGTGTTAGTAATAAAGAGCCCTAACACCATCCTACTGGACTTTTCCAAACATTGACCATTCCTAAACAACCTTGGACCTATATCACAAAGGATTTAAAAGTTGACTTGTCTTCATCTAAAGGTTGTACAGTTATATGGATCACGGTTGACTACTTTTCCAAGCAATACCACTTTGTGCCCCTGCCAAAATTGCCCTCAGGTCGAGAACTCAGGTCTTTTTTTCTGAATCACATTGTTCGGCAGCATTGTCTACCTGTGGAAAATGTTTCTGGCCATGATCCTCAATTTATTTCTAAATGTTTGAAGGCATTTGTACCCAACTGGGTATCTCTTTTTCTCTTTCTTCTGGATATCACCCTTAGACAAATGGACAAATGAGTTAACAAATATTTAGGAGGGTAGTTCTAATGCAAAAGAAAATAAGTGGGTGTATCTGCTTCCTTTAGCTAAGTATGCTAGCATTCCCCTATGGAATTCTCAAGTGCATTCCCCATTGTTTTGCAGTCTTGGGATATCAACCTCATGTCTTTCCCTTTGATTCCTCAATCCTTGAAGTACCAGCTGCAGACTCTAGAGTATAGTTATTATTATTACTTTGGAAAAATATACCTAAATCCTTGCTAAAGCCATCTCATAGACATAAACGCTGGGCAGATAAAAGAAAAAGCAGCACCATTATTGAAATTAGGAGATCATGTTCTGCTTTTCGCAAAAAAAATTCTGCAAAATTGGGTACTAGGTACATAGGTCCTTTTTTTAATTTTATTCCAGGTCAACTCAGTGGCTTAGAAATTGGCTTTACCATCCTATCTAAGGACTCCTTCCACATTTCATGTTTCTCTCCTGAAACCAGTGGTTTACAACCACTTCTCTTTTTTAGAAACTACCTCTAGACCCTTTTCTTGAGTCTGGCCATCCAGAATTTGAGTTAGCCAGAATCCTTGACTCTATACACAGAGGACGTAAATTCCAATATCTTGCTGACTGGCAAGGCTATTCTTTAGCTGATTGGTCTGGGCTCCTGCAAAGGAGGTTCAAACTCCAGATTTATTGAAAGCCTTTTATGCCCTCATGTCCTCAGTAATGACCTTCGGTTTCTGGAGGAATCCCTTTGTTGGGAGGGTGATGTCACGCCCCTTCCACCTTTGCCCTTTGCCTTTCTGGCTTAATTTTTGTTTTTGCTGTGTAATGTTATTGAAGCAGTTCCAGGCAGCATCCTTTTGATGCAACTATTCAACACTTTGTTACGTAAATTTTTACGTTAATTCCATTATGATGATTCAACGTGTTTTGGTTTGGCTCCTTTTTATAGTGTTCTTGTATCATGTTGGTCTCTCTAGTATTGTTTTTGAATGAGGTATGTCTTTTGAAGTTTTTTTTTTTTTTTTCTTGGCCTGTAACTTGGATTACTCTTTTGCCTCTGGACTTTGTACCTCACTGCCCGGTCATTGATAACTCATTATGAACCTCTAATTCCTCTTTCCTTACAATTTGGTACCTCTGCTGTCTGATTGGCTCTAACCCAGATTGTATTGTTTTTCCTCTTGCCTGTTTGTTAGTTACCTCAGCCTTAGATTCCTACCTCCTGGACTGATTCAGTATTTGATCAAACCCTCCGCCTGATGCTGACTGGCAGTCAGGAATAGGGAGGGGGTATCTATTTACTGGAACCTAACAGTTATTTAACTAGAGCTAGGGATTAAATGTTTTTAAGATAATCTGTTATTAATATAATGCAAAGGAAAATATTGTAATTGAGAAAAAAACGTTTAGCTTATGTATGTTAATATAACATAGCTAAATTCTTAAGAACTGTGTTGCTATGTTGCTGTAGCTCCAGACTGAATTATCAAAAACTCACTGAAATGGAGAGAAATCACACAAAATCTTTGGGGGCTTTTTTGAGCATTATGTCTTTATAAAATTATTTCAGGGACCTTGCAGTACTGACGAGATGTCTTACATAATCACACCAGAGCTAAGAGCTTTAGATGATCTGCCCTGAGTGAGCTGTAAATATAATTGGGAAATATTTATCACAGCTCTTTGTGCACGTTGGAAGTAGCGTGTGTATTACAGGTTGAAAGTAAACCCGTTTGCTCGAGCAAAATTGTATTTAGGGTGGCTTCAGAGCTCTAGTTAACTGTTACCCTTGACTTCAAAGTTGCACAAAACACATTAAAAACCTGAGGTCTCAGGTGTTAGAAAAAAAGGATGCAAAGGGCTTTAACATATATATATATATATATATATATATATATATATATATATAATCTCTGTGGTGACTGAGAATTTATGCAAGTAGGTTAGGAAAATCAAATAATAACTTACAATGATAAGGTGAAGAAATCTATGTGCTTCGGTAGCAAATCTCACTAAAGTAAATGGACATCAAAGATACTATGAAGCCCTTAGCAGCTGAACAAGCTTCACATAAATTAACGGTTCAGCTTTCAGTTGCTATGCAGGACTACTTGAAGACATAACAAAAAAAAGAAAGTCTAATACAACTATATACAAAGAATACAGTGAATATGCCACAGAAAAAAATCCCCTCTGGCTCAGTGGTGTAAATTATAACAATGTCTTCTAGGAAATAAGCTCATAAATATCTGACTCTAACCAGTAGCATACACTGTAAAACAGACTATTATTTAACTATAGGTTACACACAAATTATAAATAAATAAGTAGAATGTAATACCATATCTAGGAAGAAAGGCTGTTGTAACATATATGCCAACATTGGTATGTGACAATACGAAAAAAAGAGTATTGTGGAAGCCTTTAAGTGAAGTGTCAGTATTTATGTGTTTGTTGGTTTGATGTCTCAAAAATATTTGAATCATCAGAGGACAATGATCACATGCAAATACCTGACACAAAGATTGCAATTAATTTGTTTAAACAAAAAATGGTATCATGTTTTTTCATTCGGACCCAAGGTCTTTAAATGTATGCTAAGTTGAAGCCTAGTTTTTTAAATACTGCATCGTAGGTATTGTGAAGACAACTCTTAGAGAAATGTGCAGAGAGTTAGTTGTTGACTTGCTTAAATATTGATGGATGACATTTAGAAATAAGATACATTTGGGTGTCATCAACATAAAGGGCTAGATTACGAGTGGCACACCTACTGTTGCGCCCAAGCGAAAAGAAGTTTATAGCGAATGTTTGTGCGCATCAGGTTGTCATGTTCCTTAATTAAAGTAGAATTGCCTGGTATTTCGGGGCTGGACTGACCTTACATTTCGGGATCAGACTGATATACTTCAGGAAAGTTTTCACAAAGGAAAACTTTCCTGAAGTATATCAGGAAAGTTTTCACAAAGGAAAACTTTCCTGATATACTTCAGGAAAGTTTTCCTTTGTGAAAAGCAGAACTGAGCTAAAAGAGTCTGCTCCTAGGTGGTGATTCACCATACAACAAGCTATTGAGCTGTTGTTCGTTCCTAGTAGAGTGCTTCTCTCTTTGTATGCATTTGAATAATTACCTTGGGGAAGTCTCCCTAAGGGTTATAGGGGAACCCAGATGTGGACTCCATGCCCAGTGAAGCTTAGAGGAATATGGCTGCACCTCACTGACCAGGCCCATAGGAGGCCGAAAAAATCGTCTGGGGTTTTCATGTTCCTTGTTCAAAGAAGAATTGCCTGGTATTTCGGGACTGGACTGACCTTACTTGGTGGGATCAGACTGATATACTTCAGGAAAGTTTTCCTTTGTGAAAAGCAGAACTGGGCTAAAAGAGGCTGCTCCTAGGTGGTGACTCGCCATAGAACAAGCTATTGAGCTGTTGTTCGTTCCTGGTAGAGCTCTTCTCTCTTTGTATGCATCGGGTTTTTCGCTCATATTACAAGTTGAAAGTAAATGCGATTGCTTGAGTGCAATTGAAGTTATATTCATAACAACACCATCTAAAATTATATTAAAAAAAATATTGCACGAAAAAAAAGGTCTCAAAGAGATCTCAGGTGTTAGAGAAAAAAAGACAGGCAAAGGGCTTTAACATAGAGATCTCTAAATGTGTATATGTATGTGTATTCATATATATATATATATATATATATATATGTCTATATATATATATGTGTACATATGTATTTATATGTGTATATATGTATTTACAGATATGTACATATTAACACATATTTATGTATACATATACACACACACACATATATATATTGTAAATATTTTATTATATCTTTTCATGTGACAACACGAAGAAATGACACTTTGCTACAATGTAAAGTAGTGAGTACAGCCTGTATAACAGTGTAAATTTGCTGTACCCTCAAAATAACTCTACACACAGCCATTAATGTCTAAACCGTTGGCAACAAAAATGAGTACACCCCTAAATGGAAATGTCCAAATTGGGGCCAAAGTGTCAATATTTTGTGTGGCCACCATTATTTTCCAGCACTGTCTTAACCCTCTTGGGCATGGAGTTCACCAGAGATTCACAGGTTGCCACTGGAGTCCTCTTCCACTCCTCCATGACAACATCACGGAGCTGGTGGATGTTAGAGACCTTGAGCTCCCCCACCTTCCGTTTGAGGATGCCCCACAGATGCTCAATAGGGTTTAGATCTGGAGACATGCTTGGCCAGTCCATCACCTTTACTCTCAGCTTCTTTAGCAAGGCAATGGTCGTCTTGAAGGTGTGTTTGGGGTCGTTATCATGTTGGAATACTGACCTGCGGTCCAGTCTCCGAAGGGAGGGGATCATGCTCTGCTTCAGTATGTCCCAGTATGTCATGGTTCCCTCAATGAACTGTAGCTTCCCAGTGCCGGCAGCACTCATGCAGGCCCAGACCATGACACTCCCACCACCATGCTTGACTGTAGGCAAGACACACATGTCTTTGTACTCCTCACCTGGTTGCTGCCACACACACTTGACACCATCTGAACCAAATAAGTTTATCCTGGTCTCATCAGACCATAGGACATGGTTCCAGTAGTCCATGTCCTTAGTCTGCTTGTCTTCAGCAAACTGTTTGCAGGCTTTCTTGTGCATCATCTTTAGAAGAGGCTTTCTTCTGGGACAACAGCCATGCAGACCAATTTGATGCAGTGTGCGGCGTATAGTCTAAGCACTGACAGGCTAACCCCCCCCCCCACCCCTTCAACCTCTGCAGCAATGCTGGCAGCACTCATACGTCTATTTCCCAAAGACAACCTCTGGAAATGACACTGAGCACGTGCACTCAACTTCTTTGGTCGACAATGGCTAGGCCTGTTCTGAGTGGAACCTGCCCTGTGAAACCATTGTATGGTCTTGCCCACCGTGCTGCAGCTCAGTTGCAAGGCCATCTTTATGTAAAGCAACAATTCTTTTTTTCAGATCCTCAGAGAGTTCTTTGCCATGAGGTGCCATGTTAAACTTCCAGTGACCAGTATGAGAGAGTGTAAGAGTGATAACACCAAATTTAACACCCCTGCTCCCCATTCACACCTGAGACCTTGTAACACTAACGAGTCACATGACACCGGGGAGGGAAAATGGCTAATTGGGCCAATCTGGACATTTCCACTTAGGGGTGTACTCACTTTTGTTGCCAACAGTTTAGACATGGCTGTGTGTTGAGTTATTTTGAGGGGACAGCAAATTTAAACTGTTATACAGGCTGTAAATTCACTACTTTACATTGTAGCAAAGTGTAATTTCTTCAGTGTTGTCACATGAAAAGATATAATAAAATATTTACAAAAATGTGAGGGGTGTACTCACTTTTGTGAGATACTGTATATATATATATATATATATATATATATATATATATACAGTATATATATGCGTGTGCTTTGGAGCCCTTTATAGATGAAAACATGAATGGATTAGAAAGGTTTTGCATGTTTGTGCTGTAAAATTGCACTTAAAACAAATTATATAAAAGGGAATCCCTAAATTCCTTTAACAAGAAACTACACAAAATACTCTCACAAAGAGAGAATATACCTTTGCGCTACAAGTAGTGGCTTAATAAGTGACTATCTGATGATAAAAAACCTGACTATATTACGTATACTATATATATATATATATATATATACACATATAAATGTCTGCGTTACGTTCTACAGACCAAATATTTAAAAACACATCTAAAAGTATAAAACAAGCAATTAATACATAAGCAATCACAATATTGCCATTTTGACATATAAAAAAAAAAGTCCCAAATTGATGATCTGATTTTTCTTCATAATTACGTCCGTGACAATTTGTGAGGCACAGGACACCGGGGTTTCTGCAAGAACAATAAGTCTCAATCACCAAGAGAAACAAATCCATAAATAAGGTATATTACTCTTACTTAAAGCACTCGGTCTGCTCGGTGATATTCCCCGTTTGTACTGTGTATCATTCGGCATCTTTGCGGAACTGTACTTGCATGACGTGCCTCTGGATAGACTATGGAAGCTCACAAAGGACTGTAACCGAGCAAAGTGTTTAGGCTGGAAGTCACCTTTCTCAAGCTCTGAGAAAACATGAAACAACATATTAATGCAATATTTATATTTAATAATAGTTTTAAAGGTATATTAAACACTTTGAGATGGTAATATAAAACGATAAATCATTTATATATATAAAACTCTGCAATATACTTTCATTATATATTTTGCCCCCTTTTTCTGTAATTCCATTCTGAAATTGTGAACTTTTCAGATCCTGTTAGAAATGGAAGTGCAGAACACTGTTATATTCCACACAGCCATTGGCTGCACACTATAGTGACCGATTTTATAACTGTCCCTAATTGGCCACAGCAAAGAAGGTAACCTAAGTTACAACATGGCAGCTTCCATTGTTTTATTGATACTAAAACTTTACAGTTATTTTGTCAATATTTAAACAGATAATGAAACTTTAAAGTGAAGTTCAATTTTAACTTCATGCTCATCACCCATGTAAACATTAACATCTAAATATAAAAGTCGCTAAATTTTTTTTAAAAAAAATTATGTGAATTTAGCGTAATTTATATATATATTATAGCGAGTTTTCTTACTGTTACTCCTCCCCCGGTCTGCTTCCTTATTTTACTCTAATGACGTAGCGATCCTAAGATGAAGCTGACCGCGTCACTTCAGTGCTCGTGCACAACACCGGCTTCGATCTGCGCATGCGTATTATATCGTCAGTTGCGCATGCGTACACATTTTCAGTCCGTTGCTTTAATGGGCATATGGTCAAACAATAGTTACCTGATTTTCACAATATAAATGACAGTCTAATTTTTCCTGCTTTGTTCGCTTGCGATCGGTATTGACTGGGACAATGTAACTAATTCAGAGAGACAGGCTAATACGCAGGCGCATATCATGCACGAGCATGACGACTAGGAGGACAAACGCAGTTACACGCATGCGCGATTGTGAATTATGACGCGGGTAAAAAGGGGCAGGACGCCACGGGGGAAGTGAAGGAATTGGATGAGAAAAGTTGAAAATCTGTCAATCAAAAGACGGACAATGTCGGGCGGACAATTGCAGCAATACGGAGGGTAAATGTAAATGAAAAAATGAAACGAAAGGCAAATTTTTATAAGTTTTGATGAATGAACATTATACTTTTTTCATTTGATAATTATTATACTGTAATCTAGAGCGGCGGACTTGAACTTCACTTTAAAAATAATCTACAGATTATTCTCAGGCTAATATTTTTTTTTAATGCATCATTCTATCTAGCATTTATTTAAGGCTAGATTACAAGTAGAGCGCTAAATATTACTTGTGCACAAGCAATATTAACGCTCCACTGAGCAATACCAATGCACGCTAATGTGCACTGGTATTACAAGTAAAGTGCAGTGTAAACGAGATGCTAGGAAGCATTGCGCTGATGAGAGCGTGCTTCCATAGGCTCCAATAGGAGCCTCGTTCTGTTGCTGTCAGAGACAGCATCAGAATCTAAGCGAAGCGAAGGGGGTACGTAGCACAGTGATTGCAGCATTTTAAAATATATATGTTTATGCTTATATATATATATATATATATTTATGTATTAAATATTTGTATATACATATATATATATTTACTGTGAACACACAGTTCCCATAGACCGCAATGTAAAGGCACTTTTCAGGGCCGTTTTTTTCTAACACCCCACACCTGCCCATTTTAAATCCCCAAAACTGCCTAGTGCCGTTGTTTTTTATTAAAGAAAAAGGCTACTTTTTTTTTTTAATACAAAACTATAATGCCCTCTATTATGAGGGCATTTGTGGCACTTTTAGAAAATTAACCAGGGATCTAATCTCTGGTTAATTTTCTGAGCGCTAATTGTACTGGCTGGTTATTTATTGCGCAATAATTTAGCGCATCACTTGTAATCTAGCCCTAAGGGGCATATTTATCAAGCTCCTTATGGAGCTTGATGCCCCTTGTTTCCGGCAAACAAGGGCCCTGATAGCAGCCAATTGGCCACAAATCTGCAGGGGGCGGCATTGCACCAGCAGTTCACAAGAACTGCTGGTGCAATGATAAATGCCGACAGCGTATGCTGTCTGCATTTATCGATGTGCAGCGGACATGATACGCTACTTTAGTATTTAATGTCCCTTTACTATGTATTTACTGTAAATATTTCACATTCCAATGTTCTGCACATAGCAGGATATGTTCTAAGTATTAATAAATAGATATTCCTATATATATATATATATATATATATATATGTATATATCTATACCTATATATAATGATGTATGTGTGTATATACATATATATATATATATACTGTATATATATAGATTGATATTGTACCAAAATAACATCATATATATGTAGGAATATGTATTTATGAATAAATAGAACATATTCTTCTATGTGAAGAACATGGAAATGTGAAATATTTATATTTTTATGTTGGATTAGCGCACAGAATATATCATCTAGTTTGTGTACGAGTAGGGTGTTTTTTCCACTTTTTTTCTCCTTTGACTTCTATGGGGGAATAAGTTATTGTGCGTGAAATATTCGAAGTTTGGCGTTTTACCAGTGTCGGGTTAGCGCGAGTTAAAACAGTTTACTTTCAACTTGTAATAGGGCAACCCAACACACGCAAAAAACATACTTTTAACATAGTTAGCGCTTGAACGGGAGCGTTAAATAATGCTCCACTTGTAATCTGGCCCAAAGATCATACTGTCACTCACATGATTTTATGGGGTCAATTTATGAAGCAGCGGATGCTGCTTCCGACCCCCTACGCTTCAGTTCTGCCTGAAGCGGAAGTTAAGAAGCAACGGTCCTAAGACTGCTGCTCCTTAACTCGTGGCCAGCAATCAGCCCGATCGGGTGGATTGACACCCCCTGCTAGCGGCCGATTGGTAATGATAAATGCTGACAGTGTATGCTGTCTGCATTTATCGATGTGTGGCGGGCATGATACGCTACATCATATCATGTCCGTCCGCACAATAATAAATTTACCCCTATTTGTTTCCCAAGGGAAGATGCATAGACAGAAAAAGTAAGAGGTCCTCTTAAATATACTTGTTAGATTAATGCTTGTGGCTAATTTGTATGTATTAGGGATGTATTTAGCTATCCTTATAATGTTTCTCTCACTACTGATCTCTCTGGAACATGAAGGAAGAAATTTTGGGCTAGATTACAAGTGGAACGCTAAATATCGCTCGCGTAAATTGTTCGCATTGAGAGGAAGCAAAATGCATTAATGCATTAACCCTTAATTTGTTTGAGGGTTTACATCATATCACCGCTCAGCCTTATCTCTTCTAATCTATATTAAATATTTTCTTGTAACTTTTTGTTTTTAGGCTATGCACCATTTAGATAACTCACCTTTGAACAGTTTCAAATTTATTTATACCCTTCTGAAGATAGAATTGTACACAATATCCAAGATGAGTCCTCATTAGTGATCTATATCTATAAAGTGACTTCACCTTTTCTGCTACTATTACCTCTTCCTGTACAACTGGTCATCTTATTGGCCTTGACCTTTAAGTTACTACAAGTTTATAAAACTTCAGATAGTTGGAGAAAACAACTTCAAAGTGTTTGGTTACTCTGCTTAAATATCAGTGCTGGTAAACGTATAATTAACCATTAAATCCTAAATGCACACTCATTTATCAAGTTCTCTATTTTGATTTTTGTTACATTTTTTATTAAGAAACTTGTGATATATACAATAGGGTATGCAAAACAAAGCAGAATTGGTAGTCACAATTTAACTACACTAAGGGCTTGATTTATCAAGCCCTTCTCCCCACTTTGACTGCAGGTTCGCACAAGCAATTAGTATTTATCCCTACCCTATTCTCCGCCTCTTAGGTGGAGAATTTCAATCTCCCAGGTTTTGTCCGACCAGGGAGATAGACAGTTCCTGTCTGGGCGTGATTGGCTGTGGGGCTGGGTTGCACGCAAGTGCACAGGAGTGTTTGTGTGCAATGTTAAATGCTGGCAGCGGATTGCTGGAGAAGCTGGGCAGAGAGGGGCAAATATGTTCGCCCCTGTCCCCCTACGGAATTATAAATGGAGCCTTGAGAACAGGATTTATCAAAGCAATGATCTTAAAATTGCACTTATAAATAAATAAGTTACATTTGCTAGTTTTCATTGCATTTCCTAGAGTCCGCCTTAGCAATATGCCCAGTTACTAATTTATCATTTTGTTCCGCCTTTGGAGAACAAAAACTTCTCTTACAAATACGCACATTATAGTTCTCCATAGGTACTGTGCAGAACAGCATTAGAAATCATGATGTCTTTGATCTTGTGTCATGTTCGCATCTATTTTTGATGTAGTACTTTCTTATTCTAGCAGGTCTATCTTTCGCTAGATACATATGCCAAATATAGAATGCAAAGTTGCCCCACAAAAAACTAAATTTGTATTAACAATCTGAATGTGTTACAGTTATATAGGGTCATAATTATAACAAAGTTAAAGTAAAAATGCATTGTGGTAACACACCAAAATTAATGCGCAGATTTGCCTCATATAAAACGCAAATGTAATAGATTACTTGAAGAGGGCAAAAAATACTACCCAGCTCGCCTTTGTGAATTATTACGTGCAAATGTTTAATAAATGTGTGCGCACCGGTGCGCCTCTCCAAGGGTGAGCTGCAGAGAACTCGGAAGAGAATACAAAGGAGACTTCTCCCAGCCCTTGATAAATTTAGCCCTAAGTATATGGATATAGGCTTAACATTCTCCTACATAGTAAGACTGCGGCAAGGGACCTATTGCAATTCATCACTCCATGTACCAGAAGTCCAAAAGACATATTAAATACACATAATCCTTCAGGGGAAGTGTTAAGTGATTGTCCATCTATTTCTATGAGAGCATGTCCCTAAAGAAGCATTACAATGTCCATATTTGTAAAACGTGCTGTACCCCAAAGGGGCTGGAGTCTCTAGATGTATTATTTCTTATTCGCCCTAACCTTTTACTCAGTCCATTGCATTACAGTGAGAATATGTGAAACAATGGAACAAACATAGCAACAAAACTGAAAACCTCTAAAGAAAGAAAGATTAATACAATGTATATGATCTCTACTTATGGTAGTGATTCTACATAAAGGACAAGACATAAAATGAAGAATCGAAGACAGACGTCTAAAGGATTAAGCCTAAGCTTTGTGCCATAACATTTTAGACAAAGGAGGAGGGGGAAAAGGAAATGGAATGCTACAAGGAAAATAAAGAAAGGGAGAGAGGGGGGCGGAGCCAAGCCACGAATGGAGATGGCTGCTTGCTGAAAAAGCTCCGTTGTCCCTGTTGTTCTTACAATAAAACAAATGCACTAATTAGCACTTATTACCCTATAACTAGCACTTGCTGATACACCCAACGGATCCCTCTGACAGAGAAACTATTTTTCGCCTGCAGACCGGGAGAGCCGGTGTTCTGTTACCCACGCACCCGATCGCGGCCTAAAGATCCTGCCCAGAAGAGTGGGGAACAGCATTTACAAGCTCGGATGTTGGCGATCTGTCACCCCCTCTTACCATTCCACCGCTGCTGTTGACCCGCACAAAGCCGCTCAGGGATTATAGATTCGGCTAAAAGTCCCGCGGCTGGAGGTGATAGCCGCGACGGCGACACAGTCTGACACCCAATATAGAGAGAGGGCAGCGGAGCATCGGAGAGGCCCTCTGGGGATCACAACTACTTGATAGCCCCGGTCTCTGTGAGTACCCGTGACGGAGGGGGCAGAAGGTAATAGCCTCAAAATACAGACCGGCAAAGGAGATCCGAGCTCTGGCCGCAGGGGGATCCTCTTAGAACTCATCCCCACATAAGGTAACAGCCTGGGCCCTCGGTCACGCTGACAGATTGGTGGGGCACGCTGAATCATCCTTCCCTGACTAATGGTTTGGCTGACAGAGGGAATAACTTTCTGAGTTTAGCAGTGATCGGAGCCCTTGTTGAAAGCTCACGCAGATTCCTCAGAGTAAGGCCGCACTAGGCCTGGAGCCTGTACCTAATATAGCATAGATCACCTGAGGCTCACAGCGCCAGAAGTTCCAGTGAGTGGCAGACAGAAGCCATAAGCCTTACCTGGGAGAGTAACCCAGTGCTCTTGAGGGGGCCTATAATTAACTAATTAAAACAGTGATATATCCCCCACAGACTTTTTATTATAACGGAAGCCCTCTAACATAATTTCACAGTTATTGACTGGTCCTACACCTGCCCTAGATATCAGAAATATATAGCTTTATTAGGCACATTGCAGCTTCTACCGCAGTATACAGAACCTACAATTGATAGCAGCTACAGGAGCTGCCACTGAGCTGAGGTGATGACCAGTAAAAGAAATTCTAAACCTGCTAAAAGTACCCAGTCTTCCATGATGGAGAACTATTTAATTGCTGCTGACCCGGCTACCTCAGCCACTAGGCCCGATTCACATACTATAGCGGCCACAGCACAAGTCCATTGCTCTGAGCCTGTTACTGGACAGCAAAATTTTGTGACAAAAGAGGATATCAGACATCTCTCCTCAAAGGATGACATAAAGGAGGCTATGAAAGACTTTAAGTCCATGTTCGGTGAGCTGAAGAAAGAAATAGCAGCAGTTGATCACAGAGTCATTCAAATTGAAGAGAAACATGAAGCTCTCAACTCAGACCTCCAGCTCCAGGCCAGCTTTATTCAGGCTCAGGAAAGCACAGTACTCACGCTAATGAACCGTATAGAGGACTTGGAAAATAGAAGCCGCAGAAATAACTTGAGATTGAGGGGAGTCCCGGAAACGGTTGAACCCCCAACCATCCAGGCCTACATACAAGACTTTGTCAAACACCTTAAGAATACGGAGGCAGGCCCAGAAATCCCGATAGAGAGGGCACACAGGGCCTTGCGCCCTAAACCACCAAACAGGACCCCTCCCAGGGACATAATATTAAAATTACTATATTTCAAGGACAAAGAGGACATTCTTCGGATGGCCAGAGCAAAGCAGCTAATAGAATTTAGGGGGTCTGAAATACAGGTATACTCCGATTTATGTCCAGCCACCCTACAGAAAAGAAGGGACCTCCGATTTATCACTTCCAAGCTGAAGGACAAAAATATCCCCTATAGATGGGGTTTCCCTACTTGTATCATTGTGTCAAGGAACAACACGACACATGTTTTCAGAAACATAGAGGATCTGCCTTCATTTAATCAAGCCTTAGGACTCCACATACAACCGCCACAGAGGAGGCCGGGGGCCCCAGCGGACCAAGCTGATGAGGCACATGAGGAGATCCAACATCTTCCTGGCTGAATCAAGATCTCTTAGTGTGAAATTCTTTACTTGGACTTGGAGTCAGGTTTGATCTCAAATTTCCACTATTGTGCCCCATTAGGGATAGATCTGGACACTGACAAGAGTCTGTTCCTTTTAGGTTTGGACAATTGCTTTGTTTAAGCATATTTGTTTCACATAAGTTATTTTATAGTTAAAGGTTAATCTTATTGGGATTGTAGCACATGGCACTAACGAGGACTCATTTAAAAGTGAGGTGGGGGGATGTCATAGATACACCACAGACCAGGTTACATTTTGCTGATAGGCGATAAGGGTATATTGTCTGAGTCATTGGGGATTATAGCAGAGTATACAAGCCCATATACAACTATAGACCCCTGCCCCCCAAATATAGAAATATAGAAACATGAGATTATGTGATTGGGTCACAACAAAGTGTAGAAGTAAAATTCCACAAGAGTCCAGGGTTCCTCACTATATTTTATTTTGTGCTAGTTTTCTTTCTTTATTATTATTATAGCCTAGTTCAGAAAAATGGGTATAGAAGAACTGATTAAGGTATAACTTGCAGAATGTATTTGTTTAATGTTTAATGTTTAAAAGTCCATAGGTATAGTAAGAACACAGGGAACACTTTCCCTAATTGGTAAGTTTATTTACTTAGATTACACTCGAATCTTAGATCGAGTCAGAATTGTGCTTTACATGTTCAAAGATTGTAAATTGCTGTTTGTATAATTGCAATAGTTTGACTCCACTTAGCGATATTATTTTGTACTTTCAGGCAATTCCCTTCTTCGACTCTTCTCTTTTCCTTTCTCACCCTCCTTTCTTTCTTCAGCTTTCTTAGCTTCTTTCTACCCTCTCCCCCCCCTTTTTATTTCCCTCTCACTCTTTTCCTATCCCTCATTTGTCTTCTCCCACCTCTCCCTCCTCTTCCCCCCCCCCCCCCCCCCCCCTCTTTTTTTTTTTTTTTTTTTTTTTTCTTCTCAGGTAACATGGCACGCCTACGGCCTGCGGCTGAGCACCAGCCCACTGAGTTGATTTCTGTCAACGTTAAAGGTATCAATAGCCCAGGTAAGCGCTCCATAGTGTTAAGGGACTTACATAGAAGAGGGGGGGATGTCATCTTCTTGCAGGAGACTCATTTTTCTGCTGCTCATGAGCCTAAATGGTTTAGCCACCACTATCCCACAGCCTATTTTGCGTCAGGTCCTAAGAAGCAAAACGGGGTGGGTATCCTAATCAATTCAAAAAACCCCTTTCAGCTCCATGAGTCATATCGTGACCCTGAGGGTAGGTACATCATCCTCACGGGGTTACTATGTGGCACACTTGTCACACTTGCCAATATTTACTGCCCCAATCAAGCTCAACACCTTTTTCTCCAGAAAATAACACATAAAGTATTGGAAGTGCAGCGTGGCATTTTGTTTATGGGAGGTGACCTAAACGCATCATTAAACCCAGCATTAGACACCTCGAACGGACTCTCCAGTGTCCCCCATAGGAACCTTAAACGTGTGATCTCCTCATTGAGAGAATTAGCATTACATGACATTTGGCGTGTACACCACCCCACCACAAAGGATTTTACATTCTATTCCCATCCACACAGGAAGTATTCTAGAATAGACTACCTACTCACAGACTCAGCAGGCCTTACCATAACAACAAGCAGTAATATACACAGTATCACATGGTCCGATCATGCGCCAATCAGTTGTACCATCATGTGGCCGGATGTGCCAGTCACTCCCTACATTTGGAGGTTGGATGACACATTATTGGAAGATAAGGTCTTTAGGCTGGAGATCGAAAGGGCTTTAGTAGAATACTTCCGTATACATGCAGATACTGAGTCTCAGGATACAGCTATCTGGGAAGCCCATAAATGTACAATTAGAGGTCTCTTGATTAGGCAAAAGGCTAAGCTGACGAAGCAGAGAAAAACTCAGTATCAAGCCCTGTTGTCCAGGGTTGAAATCAATGAGCGTGAGCACAAGTTACACCCCGCAGATGAGAAACTTGGGAGAGAGTTGGTTTGTGCTAGGTCAGCCTTACTTGAGTTCCTCCAGGAGGACTACCAAAAAAAGGCGCTGTTCTTAAAACAGCGTTACTTTGAACAAGGAGACAAAGCCGGGAGGTTACTGGCCAGAGCAATCTCACGCAACCGAACAAAACATTATGTCCACCGATTGGTGAACGGGGAGGGGATTCCCAAGGAGGATGGGAAATCAATAGCAGATTCTTTTAGTGAATACTACAGGTCTCTCTATAATATTCAACCACGGGCGGAGGAGGTTGAGATGATCCTTCCTCCATCCGAAAGGGCGCAGAGGATAAAACAATATCTGCTGAACGCAGATCTACCTAAACTAACTGAACAGGACTCGGAGGCCCTTGAGTCCCCAATCACACTAGTAGAAATCAAACAGGCCATAAAGGACCTTACCGTAGGTAAAAGTCCGGGGCCGGACGGCTATGAAGCTAAGTACTACAAACTCTTTGCCGATATTCTGGCCCCAGAGATGCAGAAATTGTTTAATACCTTGTCAGAGACCCCCCTGTTGCCCCATACCATGTTGGAGGCACACATAGTGGTGATCCCCAAGCCAGGGAAAGCAGAGGACAGACCGGAAAACTACCGTCCTATATCCCTCCTAAATTCAGACGTTAAGATTCTGGCCAGAGTCATCGCCAACCGTCTTAACAAATTCCTCCCACAGCTAATTTCTACTGACCAGGTGGGATTTATTCCTGGACGGGAGGCTAGGGATAACACCCTAAGAGTTATACAGTTAATTTCGTATGCCCATAATAATAAGATCCCAATGGCGGTTGTATCAACCGACGCTGAAAAATCGTTTGACCGGATTGACTGGTCATTCATGCAACAAACATTGGATAAGTTTGGCTTTGGGCCCAAATTTATCAATAGAATTATGTCACTGTACTCCGCACCGAACGCGAAAGTTAGGGTGAATAGAACCCTGTCTAGCACCTTCCCGATTAAAAACGGGACAAGACAAGGCTGCCCCCTTTCCCCCCTCCTATTTGCCCTTACGATAGAAGTACTGGCCAGTAAAATCAGGGCACATCCACAAATCAAGGGATTGTCTATTGGAGGCTCAGAACACAAACTCGCGATGTACGCGGATGACATATTCTTGACGATCACTGATCCCGGCCGGTCTCTGCCGATCGCCCTGGATGAACTCACAAAGTTCGGCAATG
Organism: Bombina bombina; assembly: GCF_027579735.1. Taxonomy (NCBI): domain Eukaryota; kingdom Metazoa; phylum Chordata; class Amphibia; order Anura; family Bombinatoridae; genus Bombina; species Bombina bombina. The sequence goes on from NC_069502.1 coordinate 372,002,275, forward strand.
TGTCGAATTTTTTGCTTAACCCCTCCAAATCTGAGATCTTAAACATCTCTGTCCCTCATGAGGAGTTTGAGGCCCTGAGTCGGGATTGTCCGATAAAAATAGCGCACCATACCTTAAAATACTTAGGTATCTGAATTACAGCGAATATAAAAGACATAACAGAGATCAATTATAAGCGTATCAGGGACGAGGTCCTGCGGGATCTGGCAAATTGGAAGAATAAAACCATCTCTTGGTTGGGTCGGGTGGGGGTGGTTAAAATGAATGTTCTGCCCAGGGTCCTCTACATCCTCCAGACTATTCCTTTAACATCAGCCTCACATTATCTGCACCAAATACAGTCAGCCGTGGAGTCATACATATGGAATGGCTGCAGACCTAGGATAAGGAAAAAAACTATTTATATGCCTAGGGATAGAGGGGGCCTAGGTGTCCCTGATCTGCGGGTCTATCAAAGGGCTATATCTCTCCAAAGAATAGTGGAGTGGTGCCAAAACTCGCTGCAAAAGGCATGGATCCAACTGGATAATGCTATCTTACAGAGGGGTAATACAGGCTCCCTGGCGTGGATTTCCCCTAATAACAGACCAATCATTATCAAAAAATACCCACTACTGGACGGCGCGTTCTTGGGATGGGATAGATTAATTAATAAGGAATCTGGACTGTCTTCCTTTGACTCCCCCGTCATGCCGTTAAGAGAGAACCCTGATGTGGGAGTAGAAACAGGTCCATACTTCCCAGACAAGTTATATAACCTAAAGGACGCAGCAATCCTCAATATCCTCCATCAGGATAAGATGAAAACTAGGCCAGAACTGATTGAATGGGATGGCGCTCTATTCTCATCGTGGTTTAGGGAGGCTCAAGTTAGACACTACTTTAGTACACATAAGAATAGGTCTGCCCTGACCAGAGGTAGGACACCCTTTGAGATGCTTTGCACCATGTCACACACCCCAACACACCTGATTTCGCAGATTTACAAACTCTTGATCATAGGTAGCAAGACTCCCCTCCCAACTTACACTCAGGCCTGGCAGGAAGACCTGAGACAAGAAATCACTGATAAAGAGTGGTTAAAGATATTCGAGAGGGCAAGGAGGGCATCTGTCTCAGCTAAAATACAGGAATCACATTATAAGTTACTAAGCAGATGGTACCTCACCCCCCAGAGCCTAAAAAAAATATACCCACAGACCGGTGGGGGATGCTGGAGAGGATGTGGAGAGGAAGGCACCCTCATTCATATCTGGTGGTCGTGCCCATACATAAAAACTTACTGGGATACGACACTGGGGGAAATGAGCAGAATACTTGGGGTTATTATCCCCCCAAGTCCTAATTATCTTATCTATCACCACCTGCCCAAGGTTATAGGGGAGGATAAGTACTTGCTTCTCCTATTAATGATGAACGCTGCAAAGGGTCTCATCCCCTTATACTGGAAAAAACAAAACACTCCAAATATGTTGGAATGGAGGGCTAAGGTGGGAGAGCTATTGAGGTTAGAGAGGTATCATTATTTAAGAATTGGTAAGCTTAGCACTCACGAAATGATGTTGCTGACTTGGGAGGGTCGTGGACTGTAACTCAGTGGGCAACGGCTGTTTGTTGTATATTATTCTTTTTTTTTTTTTTTCCTCCCCTCCTCTTCCCCATTTCCTCCCCCTTCCTTAGTCACTCGACACTTTTCCCTATTCTCTTACTATTTTTCTAATCTGGTTGACTTTTTACTTCTGCATCTGCAGAAGAGCAAATATCAGGTATCAAGATACTCTCGGTAGTGTAATAAATAAATCCGAGAGCCTGTTAAATATTTTCTTTTCTATAACGCCTGATAGAGTATAGATCTTTCAAAGCTTATAGTTTTAATTTTAGGAAAAATGCTCATAGGTACAGTAAAAGATTCAATTTCAATCACAAAACGGTACGCTATCAAAGATATGATGTAAAAGAAAAGATAAGCTACAACCGATGTGCATAATTGTTATTGATACTATGTTGTAATGGTTTCCATATGCATATATACATTGTCAAATCTTTTACCAATAAAGCTTTATTTTGAAAGAAAGGGAGAGAGGGAGAGGACAATTCTGCCTGTTTAATACTGATTTTGTGTTAGTTGTTGGAGTACATTTTGTTTCTAAGGCCCCAATTTATCAAAGGTCTTGCGGACCTGATCCGACACTGCGGATCAGGTCCGCAAGACCTCGCTAAATGCGGAGAGCAATACGCTCTCCGCATTTAACATTGCACCAGCAGCTCACAAGAGCTGCTGGTGCAACGCCGCCCCCTGCTGACTCGCGGCCAATCGGAGGTGTCTTTAGACCGCTGCTTCATAAGTTGTGTTTCTGCCGAGTCTAAAGACTCGCCAGAAACATGGCCCTTCAAGCTCCGTACGGAGCTTGATAAATGGGCCTGTCAGGCTCATCCGACCTGGCCTCCCAGAATGTTAAGTCTGTTGCAAATTTTTATAACATCTGCAAACAGACATATCTTCACTTGAAGCTCACTATCAATATAACCAATAAATATGTTAAACAGAACAGGCCTAAGAACTGACGCCTAAGGCACATGCCCAATGATTCTTCATTTGAGTGTTTTGCTATCATTAAGCCAACATTAGAAAGGCGATGCCACTTTATAAACCACTAGTAAGGCCTAATCTTGGATATAGTATACAGTTCTAGTGACCATATAGTATACAGTTCTAGTGACCATATAGTATACAGTTCTAGTGACCATATAGTATACAGTTCTAGTGACCATATAGTATACAGTTCTAGTGACCATATAGTATACAGTTCTAGTGACCATATAGTATACAGTTCTAGTGACCATATAGTATACAGTTCTAGTGACCAAATATCTCTTTGCTCTTCTTAAGTCTAGTCCTGTGCAATGCAGCTTATGAATTAGTTTGCTTTGTGAAGTAGTGTAATTTTTTTTTTAACTGAATGTAACACTTTAACTCCTAATATACAGAGTCGCTCTATGTTTCTCCACCCTCTCTTTCTGGGCCTGATATTTAAAACCTCCCCAATTAGGTGAGATATTCTAAAATTATTCTCCAAATTTTCTTTCACAATTCTCTAATTTACTTTTATTATCACATTTTCTTTGTTCTTTTGTTATCCTTTGCTGAGAAGCCTGGAAATAAGCCCAAGAGCATACACATGTCTGCAGCACTATATGACAACCGTTTTGAAAGAATGTTATACAAGTGCAAGAGCACTAGATGGCAACACTTTTTCCTGCCATGTGGTGCTCTAGACATGTGCATGCTACATACTTAGGTATCTCCTCAACAAAAGATACCATGAAAATGAAGCAAATTTGCTAATAGAAGTAAATTGAACCTTTTTAAATTGTATGCTCTCTCAGAATCATGAAAGAAAAACATTCGGCTAGATTACGAGTTTTGCGTTAGGCTTAAAAAGCAGCGTTAGCCGGTCCTAATGCTGCTTTTTAACGCCCGCTGGTATTACGAGTCTTGCAGGTACAGGTGTACCGCTCACTTTTTTGGCCAGACTTGGAAATACCACAAATCCACTTACATAAATTGCGTATCCTCTTTTTTCAATGGGACTTGCATAGCGCCGGTATTACGAGTCTTCCAAAAAGTGAGCGGTAGACCCTCTCCTGTCAAGACTGGTACAGCATATTAAAGTCAGTAGTTAAGAGTTTTTACACTACAAAGCCATAGCATACAACTCTTAACTAAAGTGCTAAAAAGTACACTAACACCCATAAACTACCTATTAACCCCTAAACCGAGGCCCTCCCACATCGCAAACACTAAAAGAAAAATTTTAACCCCTAATCTGCCGAACCGGACATCGCCGCCACTATAATAAATATATTAACCCCTAAACCGTCGCACTCCCGCCTCACAAACATTAGTTAAATATTATTAACCCCTAATCTGCCATCCCTAACATCGCCGCCACCTACCTACATTTATTAACCCCTAATCTGCCGCCCCCAACGTCGCCGCCACTATATTAAAGTTATTAACTCCTAAATCTAAGTCTAACCCTAACCCTAACATCCCCTAACTTAAATATAATTAAAAGAAATCTAACTACAAATTCCTATCATTAACTAAATTATTCCTATTGAAAACTAAATACTTACCTGTAAAATAAACCCTAAGATAGCTACAATATAACTAATAGTTACATTGTAGTTAGTTTAGGATTTATTTTTATTTTACAGGCAAGTTTGTATTTATTTTAACTAGGTAGAATAGTTATTAAATAGTTATTAACTATTTAATAACTACCTAGCTAAAAAAATACAAAAGCACCTGTAAAATAAAACCTAACCTAAGTTACAATTACACCTAACACTACACTATAATTAAATAAATTAACTAAATTAAATACAATTAACTAAATTACATACAATTACCTAAATTAAATGAAATTAGCAAAAGTACAAAAACCCCCCACTAAATTACAGAAAATAATAAACAAATTACAGAAATTTAAATTAATTACACCTAATCTAATAGCCCTATAAAAAATAAAAAGCCCCCCCAAAATAAAAATAACCCTAGCCTAAACTAAACTACCAATAGCCCTTAAAAGGGCTTTTTGCGGGGCATTGCCACAAAGTAATCAGCTCTTTTACCTGTAAAAAAAATGCAAACAACCCCCCAACAGTAAAACCCACCACCCACACAACCAACCCCCCAAATAAAATACTAGCTAAAAAAAACCTAAGCTCCCCATTGCCCTGAAAGGGTCATTTGGATGGGCATTGCCCTTAAAAGGGCAGTTAGCTCTTTTGCAAGCCCAAACCCCTAATCTAAAAAATAAACCCACCCAATACATCCTTAAAAAAACCTAACACTAACTCCCTGAAGATCGACTTACCAGGAGACGTCTTCATCCAAGCCAGGGCGAAGTGGTCCTCCAGACGGGCAGAAGTCTTCATCCAAGCCGGGCAGAAGTGGTCCTCCAGACAGGCAGAAGTCTTCATCCAGACAGCATCTTCTATCTTCATCCATCCGGCATGGAGCGGGTCCATCTTCAAGACATCTGACGCGGAGCATCCTCTTCTTCCAACGACTAACATAGAATGAAGGTACCTTTAAGTGACGTCATCCAAGATGGCGTCCCTTAGATTACGATTGGCTGATAGAATCAGCCAATAGGATTGAGCTCGCATTCTATTGGCTGATTGTAACAGCCAATAGAATGCGAGCTAAATCCTATTGGCTGATTGGAATTCTATCAGCCAATTGGAATCTAAGGGACGCCATCTTGGATGAAGATAGAAGATGCCGTCTGGATGAAGACTTCTGCCTGTCTGGAGGACCACTTCTGCCCGGCTTGGATGAAGACTTCTGCCCGTCTGGAGGACCACATCACCCAGCTTGGATGAAGACGTCTCCCGGTAAGTCGATCTTCAGGGGGTTAGTGTTAGTTTTTTTTAAGGGTGTATTGGGTGGGTTTATTTTTTAGATTATGGGTTTGGGTTTGCAAAAGAGCTAACAGCCCTTTTAAGGGCAATGCCCATCCAAATGACCTTTTCAGGGCAATGGGGTGTTTAGGTTTTTTTAGCTAGTATTTTATTTGGGGGGTGTCAGGGTGCCAGGAATCAGACTGAGATGAGAAGTGCAAAAATAATCACACCTTTATTAATAGCAAAAAATAATAAAAAGTCCACAAGTCAAATAACAAGCCAGGAGTCAAAAACAGAGCTGGTAGTCAGACGAGCTGAGTCAGGAGCCAAAGCGAATAGTCAGACAAGCCGGAATCAGGAACAAGGAAAACAGCAGAGTCAGGAACAAGCCAGGGATCAGTAACCAGGAAGGACGTCAGGCAGCCAGGTAATACATAGGAACTCTCACAAACAGGTCTGAGACAACGCAAAGGCAAAGCATACTGAACAGAGGCCCTTTAAATAATAAGTGATGACATCAAAATTCTGAGACTGCATCCTGTCTCACATGGATGATGCACACCAGTCTGGCCATTAAAAGAAGTGCAGGAAGTGAGCAGCATCCCCCACAATGCACCATAGTCAGGAAGAGAAGTGAGTAAAATGGTTGCCAGCAGCACATGGCAAACACAACAGGGAAAAACCCTGACAGTACCCTCCCCTCAATGACCCCCTCCCCCGCGGGAGGACAAAAGGCTTATTGGGGAAACGAGCATGGAAGGCACAGAGGAGGGCGGGAGCATGAACATCAGAGGAGGGAACCCAAGAACAATCCTCCGGACCGTAGCCCCTCCAGTGAACCAAATACTGTACACGGCCCCTGGACATACGAGAGTCAATAATGCTGCTGACCTCATACTCCTCATGGTTGTCAACAAAGATAGGATGGGCACGAGGCAACACAGTGGTAAACCGATTACAAACCAATGGTTTCAAGAGGGAGACATGAAAAACATTGGAGATGCGCATAGCAAGAGGAAGGTCAAGAGCGTAGGCCACAGGTTTAACCCGTCGGAGTATTCGAAAAGGACCAACATAACGGGGAGCCAATTTATTGGAAGGTACACAAAGGTTCAAGTTGCGGGAGGACAGCCAAACTCTCTCACCAACCTGGTAGGAAGGTACGGGCAGACGCCTATGATCAGCCTGGAACTTTTGGCGCTGCATAGAACAATGAAGGCAATCCTTAATCTGCACCCATGTGGAACGGAGTTGCCAGAGATGCTCTTCCAAAGCCGGAATACCGTGAGACATGAATGAATCTGGCAACAAGGATGGTTGAAAACCATAATTCGCCATGAACGGGGATAACTTGGAGGAAGCATTAATAGCACTATTACGAGCAAACTCTGCCCAAGGTAACAGTTCAGACAAATAATTGTGGTGATCTGAGACATAGCAATGGAGGAACTGTTCCAGAGCTTGATTAAACCGTTCCGCCCCATTGGATTGAGGGTGATATGTCGAGGAGAAGGAAAGCTGGATCCCCATTTGAGCACAAAAGGAACGCCAAAATCTGGAGACAAACTGGCTACCCCAGTCCGACACTATCTCCTTGGGTAACCCATGTAAACGGAAGACCTCCCGGGCAAAAATTGAAGCAAGCTCCTGAGCGGTAGGCAGCTTCATCAAGGGAATGCAATGTGACATTTTAGAAAAACGGTCAACCACCATAAGGAGAACAGTATTGCCATTGGAAACAGGGAGCTCGACAATGAAGTCCATGGAAAGATGTGTCCAAGGACGCTCACCATTAGCAATAGGTTGAAGAAGACCCAGAGGAAGACGTCGAGGAGTCTTATTCTGTGCACAAACTGAGCAGGAGGCAACATACGCAGCAACATCAGAACGAAGACCTGGCCACCAGAATTGTCGAGTGACAGACCAAATCATTTGGTTCTTGCCAGGGTGACCTGCGGCTTTAGGATAGTGGTAAGTGTGCAAAAGTTTAGGTCAAAGATTCTCAGGAACAAAACACTTACCACTAGGTTTCTCAGGCGGTGCATTGGTTTGTGCAGCCAGAATCTCCGCCCCCAAGGGAGAAGTCAAATTAGTACGTATGGTAGCCAAAATATGGTCAGGAGGTATATCAGGAGTAGGTACAGACTCCTCCTTGGACAGAGGCGAAAATTGTTGAGAGAGGGCATCAGCCCTAACATTCTTACTACCAGGCAGGTAGGAGACCACATAATTAAACCGAGACAAAAATAGCGCCCATCTGGCCTGTCGGGGCGACAAACGTTTTTCTTCAGATAGATAAGTTAAATTCTTGTGGTCAGTAAGAATGAGCACTGGAACGCTAGTACCCTCGAGAAGATGCCTCCATTCCTTAAGTGAAAAAATTATGGCCAGTAATTCCCTGTCCCCAATTTCATAATTGCACTCTGCTGGAGACAATTTCTTAGAGAAGAAACCACACAGATGCAAGGAACAGTCAGCCGTGGGACATTGAGACAAGAGGGCACCTACTCCAGTCTCAGACGCATCAACCTCAAGAACGAAAGGCAGGACAGGGTTAGGATGAGCCAGAACTGGTGCGGCAGCAAAGGCAGTTTTAAGACTATCAAAGGCCTTAATGGCAGTAGGTGACCAATGGAGTGGATCATTCTCTTTACGGGTCATGTCTGTGATAGGTCTGACCAAGGAAGAAAAGTTTTTAATAAACTTTCTATAGTAATTGGCGAACCCCAAAAAACGTTGAATAGACCGAAGACCAACTGGGCAGGGCCACTGCAGAACTGCAGATAACTTTTCAGGATCCATGGAGAACCCTGCAACGGAGATAACATAACCTAGGAAGGTTACTTGAGTCTGATGGAACTCACATTTCTCGAGTTTACAAAACAGGCCATTCTCACGTAGTCTCTGAAGAACCCATGTAACATCAGAACAATGAGCCTTAAGTGTGGGTGAGTGTATGAGGATGTCGTCTAAGTACACCACAACACACTGTTGCAACATATCTCGTAGGACATCATTAATGAATTCCTGAAAAACAGCAGGAGCATTACATAGGCCAAAGGGCATTACAAGATACTCATAATGCCCACTCCTGGTGTTAAATTCTGTTTTCCATTTGTGGCCCTCCTTAATCCTAACGATATTGTACGCTCCTCTCAAATCAAGTTTGGTAAAGACTGTAGCTCCCTTGAGGCGGTCAAAGAGTTCCGTAATAAGCGGAATAGGGTAAGCATTCTTAATGGTAAGACAATTAAGACCCCTATAATCGATACATGGTCTTAACTCGCCACCCTTTTTCTTCACAAAGAAGAAGCCAGCCCCTGCAGGAGAGCAGGATTTGCGGATGATCCCCCGTGACAGAGCATTGGCAACATACTCCTCCATAGCACAATTCTCTGCAACAGACAGTGGGTACACCCGGCCCCGAGGAGGAATGGCTCCGGGTTGCAGGTCTATGGCACAATCGTAAGACCAGTGAGGAGGCAACGTACCGGCACGCACCTTGTCAAACACGTCTAGGAATTCTCGGTATTCCTCTGGCAATTGAGATACCGAAGAAGTGCACAAAACTTTAACTGGTTTCCGAAGACAAGTGGAAATACATTGCGGGGACCACAACAAAATTTCAGACCTGCGCCAGTCGAGACTGGGATCGTGCTTTTGGAGCCAGGGATAACCCAGAACAACCGGAAAATGCAGAGGGTTTATCACCTTTAACTGGAGGGTTTCAAAATGGAGAGCCCCAACAGCCATGGGCAACGGAGCAGTTTCGTGAGTAACGAGTGCAGGCTGAAGGGGCCTGCCTTCAATGGCCTCAATAGCAAGCGGTATGGACCGACGCAAAACAGGAATGGAGTGCTTTGATACAAAAGCACTGTCAATGAAATAGCCCGCAGCACCGGAGTCAACAAGAGCCTGAGTGACTATGGAGGCGTCCACCCAGGAAAGGACAACCATGACCAAAGGTTTCTCCTTAAGCGGTTTCCGGGGACGAGGATAAACCACCCAAGGTCTGCCCCCGACAGCACCTTAGGTGTGAACGTTTCCCGGCCACGTAGGACAAGACTTCAAAAGGTGAACCTGTAACCCACAATAGAGGCAGAGCCCCTCCCTCCTCCTAAAGGCCCTCTCCGCCACGGAGAGACCCGTGAATCCCAGCTGCATCGGCTCAGCTGTACCTGGTCTTTCTTGACCAGGAGGCATGAGAGGAGAGGGAGGCATGGGTGGGAACGAACACGTAGGAGACAACGGAACAGGAGGCTTCCGCAAGTGCTCCTTGAAAGAGGGCCTCTCTCTGAGTCTGATGTCAATTAGGATAAAAAAAGACACCAATGCTTCGAGATCCTCTGGTAAATCTCTGGCAGCAACTTCATCTTTAATCACATCAGAGAACCCATGAAAGAAGGCGGCAACAAGGGCTTCATTGTTCCAACCTACCTCTGCGGCAAGCGTACGGAACTCAATAGCATACTGAGCAACAGATCTTGTACCTTGCTGAATGGACATGAGTCGTTCAGCAGCAGAGGAGGAGGAGCCAGAACATCAAATACCCTTTGAAAGGAGGCCACAAATTCAGGGTAATTTGAAATCACTGGTTTATTAGTCTCCCACAAGGGATTAGCCCAGGCAAGAGCTGTGTCAGAGAGTAACAAGCTGAGAAATCCCACCTTAGCTCTTTCAGAGGGAAACGCCTGAGGTAACATCTCAAAGTAAATTCCCACCTGGTTCAAAAACCCTCTGCACTGAATAGGATCGCCTCCATATCGCTGAGGTAGAGGTGCAGAACTGGATATGCTCCTGGTAGGCATAGGTGCAGCAGCGGAAACAGGAGCAGCCATAACTTGCGGAACACTTTGGTCCAAATGTGCAGTGCGAGTCAGGAGGGTTTGCAGGGCTAGTGCAAATTGATCCAAGCGGTGATCCTGTTCATACATCCTGGAAATCATGGCAGGTAAAGGTGGATTATTAGCACCATCAGGATTCATGGCCTTTGCGTAATGTCAGGGTGCCAGAAATCAGACTGAGACGAGAAGTGCAAAAATAATCACACCTTTATTAATAGCAAAAAAAAATAAAAAGTCCACAAGTCAAATAACAAGCCAGGAGTCAAAACCAGAGCTGCTAGTCAGACGAGCCAAGTCAGGAGCCAAAGTGAATAGTCAGACGAGCCGGAATCAGAACAAGGAAAACAGCAGAGTCAGGAACAAGCCAGGGATCAGTAACCAGGAAGGACGTCAGGCAGCCAGGTAATACACAGGAATTCTCACAAACAGGTCTGAGACAACGCAAAGGCAAAGCATACTGAACAGAGGCCCTTTAAATAATAAGTGATGACATCACAATTCTGAGACTGCATCCTGTCTCACATGGATGATGCACACCAGTCTGGCCATAAAAGGAAGTGCAGGAAGTGAGCAGCATCCCCCACAATGCACCATAGTCAGGGAGAGAGGTGATTAAAATGACTGCCAGCAGCACATGGCAAACACAACAGGGAAAAACCCTGACAGGGGGTTGGTTGTGTGGGTGGTGGGTTTTACTGTGTGGGGGGTTGTTTTGGGTTTGTTTAGGCTAGCGTTTTTTTTTTATTTTGGGGGGACTTTTTTATTTTAATAGGGTTATTAGATTAGGTGTAATTAGTTTAAATATCTGTAATTTGTTTATTATTTTCTGTAATTTAGTGTTTGTTTGTTTTTGTACTTTGGCTAATTAATTTAATGTAGGTAATTGTATTTAATTTAGTTAATTTATTTAATTATAGTGTAGTGTTAGGTGTTAGTGTAGGTTAGGTTTTATTTTACAGGTAAATCTTTATTTTAACTAGGTAGTTATTAAATAGTTAATAACTATTTAATAACTATTCTGCCTAGTTAAAATAAATACAAACTTGCCTGTAAAATAAAAATAAACCCTAAGATAGCTATAATGTAACTATTAGTTATATTTTTGCTAGCTTAGGGGTTATTTTACAGGTAAGTATTTAGTTTTAAATAGGAATAATTTAGTTATGATTTATTTAGATTTATTTAAATTATATTTAAGTTAGGGGGTGTTAGGGTTAGGGTTAGACTTAGGTTGAGGGGTTAATCACTTTAATATAGTGGCAGCGACGTTGGGGGCGGCAGATTAGGGGTTAATAAGTGTTGGTAGGTGGAGGCGACATTGGGAGCGGCAGAGTAGGGGTTAATAAATATAATGTAGGTGTTGGCGATGTTGGGACAGCAGATTAGGGGTTAATAAGTATTATGTAGGTGGCGGCGGTGTCCGGAGCGGCAGATTAAGGGTTAATAATTATAAGTTAGGTATCGGGGGCGGCAAATTAGGGGTTAATAAGTGTAAGATTATGGGTGTTTAGACTCGGGGTTCATGTTAGGGTGTTAGGTGTAGACATAAATTTTATTTCCCCATAGGAATCAATGGGGCTGTGTTAAGGAGTTTTACGCTGCTTTTTTGCAGGTGTTAGACTTTTTTTCAGCCAGCTCTCCCCGTTGATTCCTATGGGGAAATCGTGCATGAGCACGTTACACCAGCACACTTCTGACTTTAGCAGCGCTGGTATTGGAGTGCGGTAATGAGCAAAATTTTGCTCAACGCTCACTTCTTGTCTTTTAACGACGGGTTTCTGAAAACTCGTAATACCAGCACTGTGGGTAAGTGAGCGGTGAGACAAAACTGCTCGTTAGCACCGCACAGCCTCTAACGCAAAACTCGTAATCTGGGCCATAATATTTCATGTCCCTTTAAGCAGACTCTCTCTGCTGTATATTTGCTTATTCATGATTCACACACATGCCCTGATATTCAAAACCTCTCTGCTCAGGTGAGATATTCTAAAATGATCCTCCAGCACTGCAAGATCCCTAGTGACATTTTCAAAACTCAGATATTGCTATACATCTCCAAGGGGTATTCACTGCATTTATGTATATGAATGAGAGACTATATAATGGCACTATATAATGGAGACTATAATATAGCACTGTATGACATGATAGTTCTGCTGCATTTACACTTTGCGCTTTCTATTTTATACCACTTTACACTTCAGATTAACTTGCATTACAGTTAAACTTTGCACTTTCTATTTTGTATTTTATTTTGTATACAGCAGTGTAGTTAGGATTGTGACTTTACAAATTGTGATCATGCTTTTATAGTTTCCATGTAACTTTAACAAATTAGTCTCACAATTTGTATATGTATTCATATCTTTTACAAATTACATTGAACTTTGTATTTCTTCTATTTAAATTGAAAGAGAAAACCTGTCAGTTTCCCAGAGAGCTTCATTACTTTCTATGGGCCAGATACTCAAACATTCTCTAATTTAGAGATAGATTATAGAGAAGACTTCACAGGGACAGAACTTAATCAATTTTCTAAGAAAAGGGGAGATATCTTCTAATAAAAAGAATGAACCTCCCTGGGATACAATTTTTTTATATGGGAGAGAGAAGCTTACTGGAGAACACTTGGGGTAGATATAAATGTTCCATTTGCATTAATTACAAATTAATCTGAGATGTTTTCACTGCAATTTAACTTGCTTTTGCCTATATTTTAGTATAGAATACTTTTTTGTTAGTTAAAATAAGTGCATTGTGAATTGTGAGCAAACCTCTCCTGTATACAGCTGTCAAGACAAATCAGCAAGATCAGCATTTGTAAACAGCTTACAAACTTTCACAAGACTGGTGAGAGAGCTTCAGACATATCCTGGGAACTCCCCTGTTCAGCCCAGGGAACTGCCCTGTCCCTCCCACTTTCTGAAACTGTAAGTTTTAGTTTGCAATGCAGCAAATACAAGGTGCAATGTAAGTCGTAAAAGCTACACAAAAATATACAAAGTATGATCCTAACAGAGATTTAGTAGGTCACTATTGTGAAAATGTAGAAGATTTGAACTATGTGACTTGTTAATTTTTCTCTTGTTTCTGAATATGTAATCTCCTGGAGACTATTGTGTGAATTATTGAATGTAATTCGGTACTCTGCGTTCTTTAATAAAAATAAACAAACTATATATATACAGTATATATATATATATATATATATATATATATATATATGTCATGAGATGCAGGACACAGCATAGAAGGAACAACGCTATTTTATTGCAGAGCATAGAAGTATACAGTTTGCACAACACATCTAACTTGGTAACTGCGACATAGACAATAACGGACCTAAACCACCCCCCCATCCGGTGACGTCACTTCTCACTCTCATCACATCTTCCCCCTTTACAAAGAACAAAGCATACATTTTTTTTTTCATTTGAATATATCAAATAACAAGGTATACAAGAAGCATACAAAATTGGTTTGTTTAGTATACAACAAATAACAAGTTAAAGACAATATCTGTATAAACAACATGAATTACATCCTGACTTGAACATCGGGGTAGACTACCCTAGTCCACAGTGATCATGGGATTATTCTGTCCATACTTCCAGTCACTGCTCTAACTAGTGCTAATCCCGATATCGGGCTGGAAGTTCCACCACTCTTCCACTTGATGTCTGCCTGAACGTTGAACCTGAGCAGCCTCATCAGAAGTCTCTGGCATCTTAGGGGTGTTTTGTCAATATCATAGGAGTTGATTAGAGGGACTAGCGGTTTATGGTCAGTCTCCAGACTAAATTTCTCTAAACCCACTAGGTAACGCTGGAAGAGCTCACAGGCCCAAACTGCAGCCAGACACTCGTTATCAATTTGGGCGTATTTCGACTCAGCAGCCGTCAGTGTATGGGAACTGTAGGCGATGGGCTGTAGTTTGTTCTCATTCAACTGCAAGAGGGCGGCCCCTAACACATAACTGCTCGCATCAGCACCAACCACAGTCTTTTTGGAAGGGTCATAGAACCCCAACAGACCCCAGCAGGGACTTGACCTGCACAAAGGATTCTTCCTGTGAAGGTCCCCAGTCCCAGGCAACATCTTTCTTTAGCAACTCTGTGATAGGGTGTAGTATTGTGGATATATCTGGAAGGAACCTGCTCACATAATTTACAAGGCCCAATAATTGTCTCAGCTCATGTACATCAGAAGGATTTTTCATCTGTTCAATAGCACTAATTTTATCAGGATCCGGCTTGATGCCATCCCCGTTGATGATATGCCCAAAGTAACATAAATAAGTTTTCCTAAAATGGCATTTCTCCTTATTTAATTTCAGCCTGGACTCTCTAATGGTCTGCAGCACACAGCTCAATCGCTGATCATGTTCTTCCAATGTAGACCAATACACCAAAATGTCGTCCATGACAACTGCTGTGCCCTCGTGGTCCCTTAGGAGAGAACTCATTTCTCTTTGAAAGATTTCAGGAGCAGAGGCTATCCCAAGGGGAGTTTACAGAAGTAAAACCGACCTACCGGTGTAATGAAGGTAGTCAGTTTGCGGCATTATGGATCTAGAGGTATCTGCCAGAAGCCACTAGAAGCATCCAGTGTAGAGAAGAACTTCGCCCCAGCGAATTTCGGAGCTATGTCTTCAAGTGTCGGCAGTACATATCTCACTCTCTTCACCGCCTCATTCAGCCTTTTCAAGTCTACGCAGATGCGTACCTTCCCGTTTTTCTTCGCAACAGGCACAATGGGGGCACACCAGTCAGTTGCTTCAACAACCTCTTCAATGACTCCCATATTCTTCATACACAGAAGTTCCTTCTCCACTTGAGGCATGAGCGGGAACGGAATTG
The DNA here is from genome assembly GCF_027579735.1 of Bombina bombina. NCBI lineage: Eukaryota > Metazoa > Chordata > Amphibia > Anura > Bombinatoridae > Bombina > Bombina bombina. The sequence goes on from NC_069502.1 coordinate 372,017,393, forward strand.
TAGGAGGAGTGGTAATGCTGTATGGGACTGCGTCACCTTTAAGTGATATTCGGACTGGGTTGCAATTCAGTAGGCCTAATTTACCAAACATGTCTTCTGAAATCTCATTCACTCTGGCGACCAGGCCCAAACCACAGGCTGCTTTTCTGCTCAATAGGTTGTTAACACACTGACCTCTAATCACATGTACCCACATGGTAAATTTCCTCTGCTTGTACTCGCAGCTGGCAAGAAATTTCCCTGCACAATCAATGCGGCCACCCGGACTATGAACTTTTGTTGTAACTTTCGCCAGTTGAGGCTGTCGAGGCAGTTTTATGAATGCTGCAAGGGACATAACAGTGATGTCTGCTCCTGTGTCAATCTTAAAGGCAACTTTGGCTCCCATTACTGCTGCACTTCATCCACAATACTCTCAGACCTCAGATCAGCACTTTGCTTTTTCACCAGTTCACTCTGGCGGGCCATCCTAATAGCCCCATCCAACGTTAAATCAGCCTCCAACTGTAGCTTCAGTGAGACTTCAGCATCTGTAATTCCTATGACTATTCTGTCTCTGATTTTCTCCTCTTTAGCAACACCATACTCACATAATTCAGCTAGTTCATACAGGCTGCGCACAAATGACTCCACAGATTCTCCCACACACTGGGCACGTTTGTGAAAACAAGCCCTCTCATGAATCACATTTCTTTTGGGTACAAAGTGGAACTTGGAAAGTAAAGGCATTGAACACTGGCTCCACATCTTTCCCCATAGTGTATAAAAGAGAATTAACTTGTACTTCACCACTCTCCTTGTCCAGCTTGGAAGCAATCCTGAATCGCTGAAACCGCTGAAACCGCTGACACCATGTGGGCCAGGCTGCAGGCTGAGAGAAATCAAAAGGCTCAGGTGGGGTAAACTTCAACATCGTCATTAATCAGGAAACAGAAGCGCAGGCAAGTACTTCTGACACCATGTCATGAGATGCAGGACACAGCATAGAAGGTACAATGCTATTTTATTGCAGAGCATAGAAGTATACAGCTTGCACAACACATCTAACTTGGTAACTGCGACATAGACAATAACGGACCTAAACCACGCCCCCATCCGGTGACGTCACTTCCCACTCTCATCACTATATATATATATATATATATATATATATATGTGCTGTTGGAAGCGTGCCGGTAAATTTTAGTGCACCAGTTCACCAACTCCGGCCAGCAGGAACCACAGTTACAGTTCTGTATAAGACAGGAACAAGATTACCGGTGTCTGCCAATATCTGCTTAATACAACTCAAAAACTCTGGTGATATATAAAAAGTTTAATGAAAAATTTGAAAAAACATAAAATTCCAAAAACAAAGGGGTTTAAGTCTAGTGATCCCCAATATGCAGCACTTTTCTCAATGCAAAGACCTCATTTTATAAGGTCTTAGCATCAACAAACCCTTTGCATATTACAGGTCACTAGACCAATTTGTTTTTGGAATTTTGTGTTTTTATCACATTTATATAAAACTTCTTATATATCACCAGAGATTTGAGTTGTATTTGGCAGATATTGGCAGACACTGGTAATCTTATTCCTGTCTTACACAGAACTGTAACTGTGGTTCCTACTGGCCTGAGTTGGTTAACTGGTGCACTTAAATTTACCGGCACACTTCCCTCTGTGTCAGTAAATTAAACGGTACACGGCCCTCTGTTTGTTTTATCTTTTATAGTATGAATATTCTGGGCTAGATTACAAGTGGAGCGATAAATATTTCTTGCTCACTAGCGATATTAGTGCTCCACTGTGTAATACCAGCGCATGTTAATTAGTGATGTCGCGAACCTAAAAATGTTGCAACTTCAATAGGCAGGCGAACTTTAAAACCTACAAGGACTCTTTCTGGCCACAATAGTGATGGAAAAGTTGTTTCAAGGGTACTAACACCTGGACTGTGGCATGCTGGAGGGGGATCCATGGCAAAACTCCCATGGAAAATTACATGCAGAGTCTGCTTTTAACCCATAAAGGGCCTAAATCAACTAACATTCCCAAATTGTTTGCAATAACGTGCTTTAAAACATCAGTTATGATGTCGTATCTATCAGGTAGTGTAAGGGTTACGGCCGCATCACAGTGACAGAGCAAACTCCAAGTGTTACGCACCACAATCAACAGCAAAAAGTCCACTTGCACAACCACGAGATAGATAGATTTGATAGATAGATACATAGAGATTACATAGCTCAATCGATGCAATATACATGTGATCGATACACTGTACATAGCTCAATAGATGCAATATACATTCGATAGATAAGAATTACATCGATCAATAGATGCAATATACATTTGATAGATACGAATGTTATCGAATCAAAGATGCAATATACATTTTATAGATACGAATGACATCACCCAAAATATGTCATATACATTTTATAGATACGAATTACATCGATCAATAGATGCAATCTACATTTGATCGATACGTTTGATAGTTCGATCGATTTGATATATAAATAAATCGATTTGAAATATATATAATTTCCCTGACAGAGTATAACAATAAGACATGTGGTCTGTGACCCGTGGTGTGTTAAGTAGTAATATTCTTAACATTTTACTACAACCTGTTACTCCCCCTATCAGATGAGGTCTATATGGCCTTCATTTTTGGAACCGGGAGATGGAAGAAGATGATTGTTCTGTCCTCCTACTTCAAATTTGTCAGAAACCCAAGTGGCTGTCTCAAAACATCCCGGACAGAAGATAGATCGATAGATAGGATAGATAGATATACATAGATTGATAGTTAGATAGAATCGATAGAAGAGAAACAGATAGATTTGTTAGATATATAATTACCCTGATAAAGTCTAATAATTTAACATGCGGTCTTGGACCCAACTAGGTTGTGTTAAGTAGTACTATTCTTCACACTTTCAGCCCTGTAACTCCCCCTATTGGTGGAGGTCTATATGGCGGTTATGATTACCCTGACAAAGTATAATAACAAGACACGCGGTCTGGGACCCATGGTAATTTTATTCTGTTAAGTAAAACTTTTCTTATTACTTGAATCCCTCTTACCCCCCCCCCCCCCCCTTTTGTTGGAGCTCTATATGGCCTGCATGATAAGCCTGACAAAGTATAATAAGAAAACATCTGGTCTTGGACCCATGGTAATTAGGTTGGGTTTAAGTAGTACTATTCTTATAACTGTAATCCCTGTTACTCCCCCTATCAAGGGAGGTCTATATGGCCTGCATGATTACCCTGACAACTTATAACATCAAGACACACGGTGTTGGACCCATGATAACTAGCTTGTGTTAATTAGTACTTTTCTTAGCACTTTAATCCCTGTTACCCCCCCCCCCCCATCGGGGGTGGTCTATATGGCCTGCCTGATTACCCTGAAAAAATATAATAATAAGACATGCGGTCTGGTACCCATTTTAACTAGGTTGTGTTTTAAGTACTACCATTCTTAGCACTTTAATCTCTGTAACTCCCCCTATTTGGAGAGGTCTATATGGCCTGGATGATTACCCATACAAAATATAATAATAAGACATCTGCTCTTGGTCTGCGACCCATGGTAACTATGTTGTGTTAATTAGTAATGTCCTTAGCATTTTAATAGATGTTACTCATACTCACCCTATCGGTGGAGGTCTATATGGCCTGCATGATTACCCTTACAAAATATAATAACCAAACATATGCTCTGGGAACCATGGTAAGTAGGTTGTGTTAAGTAGTACTGTTCTTTGCAGTTTAATACCTGTTACAACACCAAATGGTGGCAGGTCTATCTGGCCTTCATGATTAGCTGCAACCAAACCCAAAAAAAAGCAGAGTGGTCTTAGACTAACACCCATGGCTAACTCGGTTGTTTCAATTAGTACTATTCTTAGCACTTTCATCCCTGTTACGGGTGGTCTACATGGCCATCATGATTAGCCGAACAAAATACTACAATCCAACCTTTGCTCAGTCTTCATAGGCCCTTCATTGGCTGTATTTTGATAATTCAGTTCTTATTATTTTAATAGCTGATACAACACCGAATGGGGGCAGCTCTATATGGCCTGCATGATTAGCCGCACCCAAAACAAAAATAAAGCCAAGCGGTCTTGGATTAGCACCCATGGCTAACTCGGTTGTTTTAAGTAGTACTATTCTTAGCACTTTCATCTCATCCCTGTTACTTCCAGGACTCTCTGTGGTGGTCTACATGGCCATCATGATTAGCCTCACCAAAATATAACAACAATACGTGCGTGCAGGGAACCATGGTAAGGTTACTTCCTTTCGCAAAATCGAGTATAACAGTTGCAGGCAGAGGTTCTGACCCTGCATTATGGCTGCACCTCTCCCTAAAAGAGGCATGCGTTACAGAGTCTGTGGGCATGTATGCAAAGAGCTGGCCTGCCTAAAAAGAGGAGCAAGGCTGTACAGGTTGTTCTCCTTCAGCCGTTTTATACGCTGTCCCACGGCCACGACCCTCAACAACCACAACAGAATGAAACACCACATATGCCATCCTTTTGAACAACAGAGTACAGGTATGGCATTGATTTTAGTTACACAGCGATATTTATTATGAACCGTGAAATTGAAAACAAAAACATGATTGGACACCCAGTACAGTACAGGTCGTTCTCCTTCGGCCTTTTTAGAATAGTGTTCCGGACCCTCAGCAAAAACAACAGCAGGAAAGAGGACATATGCCATCCTTTTGAACAATAGATGACAGGTAAAGCATAGATTTTAAAAAACCATAGATAATTTTTTTGCAACTGTGAAATAAAAAAAAACATTGATTGGACACCCAGTACACTTCTTTATCCTTAGGCCTTTTTATAAGAGGGTCCTGGAGCCTCAACAGAAACAACAGCATGAAAGAGGACATATGGCATCCTTGTTAACAATTGATTACAGTTAAGGCATTGATTTTAAAATCCCAGAGATCATTTATATGACCCGGGAAATAGAAAAAAACATTGACTGGACACCCAGTACACTTCTTTATCCTTAGGCCTTTTTATAAGAGGGTCCCGGAGCCTCAACAGAAACAACAGCATGAAAGAGGACATATGTCATCCTTTTGAAAAATAGATTACAGGAAAGGCATTAATTTTAGAAACACAGAGATAATTTGTTACAACCCGGAAATCTAAAAAAACATTGAATAGACACCTAGTACACTTATTTATCCTTAGGCCTTTTTAGCAGAGGCTCCAGGACACTCAACAAAACCAGCAGCAGGAAAGAGGACATATGGCATCCTTGTGAACAATTGATTACAGTTAAGGCATTGATTTTAGAATCCCAGAGATCATTTATATGAACCTGTAAATAGAAAAAAACATTGATTGGACACCCAGTACACTTCTTTATCCTTAGGCCTTTTTATAAGAGGCTCCCGGAGCCTCAACAGAAATAACATCATGAAAGAGGACATATGGCATCCTTTTGAATAATAGATTACAGGTAAGGCATTGATTTAGGAATCCCAGAGATAATTTATCTGAACCGGGAAATAGAAAAAACATTGACTGGACACCCAGTACACTTCTTTATCCTTAGGCCTTTTTATAAGAGGGTCCTGGAGCCTCAACAGAAACAACAGCATGAAAGAGGACATATGGCATCCTTTTGAAAAATAGATTACAGGAAAGGCATTGATTTATGAATCCCAGAGATAATTTATCTGAACCGGGAAATAGAAAAAAACATTGATTGGACACCCAGTACACTTCTTTATCCTTAGGCCTTTTTATAAGAGGGTCCCGGAGCCACAACAGAAACAACAGCATGAAAGAGGACATATAGCATCCTTTTGAACAATTGATTACAGGAAAGGCATTGATTTTAGAAACCCGGAGATAATTTGTTGCAACCAGGAAATAAAAAAAAAGTTTCATTATACACCCAGTACACTTCTTTCTCCTTAGGCCTTTTTAGCAGAGGCTCCAGGACCCTCAAACAAAACACCATCAGGAAAGAGGACAAATTGCATCCTTTTGAAAAATAGATTACAGGAAAGGCATTGATTTTAGAAACCCAGAGATATTTGGTTGCAACCGTGAAATCTAAAAAAACATTGATTATACACCCAGTACACTTATTTATCCTTAGGCCTTTTTAGCAGAGGCTCCAGGACCCTCAACAGAAACAACAGCATGAAAGAGGACATATGGCATCCTTTTGAAAAATAGATTACAGGAAGGGCATTGATTTTAGAAACCCAGAGATGATTTGTTGCAACCAGGAAATCTAAATAAAAATTGATTATATACCCAGCACACTTCTTTCTCCTTAGGCCTTTTTAGCAGAGGCTCCAGGACCCTCAAACAAAACACCATCAGGAAAGAGGACATATTGCATCCTTTTGAAAAATAGATTACAGGAAAGGCATTGATTTTAGAAACCCAGAGATATTTGGTTGCAACCGGGAAATCTAAAAAAACATTGATTATACACCCAGTACACTTATTTATCCTTAGGCCTTTTTAGCAGAGGCTCCAGGACCCTCAACAGAAACAACAGCATGAAAGAGGACATATGGCATCCTTTTGAAAAATAGATTACAGGAAGGGCATTGATTTTAGAAACCCAGAGATGATTTGTTGCAACCGGGAAATCTAAATAAAAATTGATTATATGCCCAGTACACTTCTTTCTCCTTAGGCCTTTTTAGCAGAGGCTCCAGGACCCTCAAACAAAACACCATCAGGAAAGAGGACATATTGCATCCTTTTGAAAAATAGATTACAGGAAAAGCATTGATTTTAGAAACCCAGAGAAAATTTGTTGAAACTGTGAAATCTAAAAAAAAATTGATTAGACAACCAGTACACTTATTTATCCTTAGGCCTTTTTATAAGAGGGTCCTGGAGCCTCAACAGAAACAACAGCATGAAAGAGGACATATGTCATCCTTTTGAAAAATAGATTACAGGAAAGGCATTCATTTTAGAAACACAGAGATAATTTGTTACAACCGGGAAATCTAAAAAAAACATTGAATAGACTCCCAGTACACTTATTTATCCTTAGGCCGTTTTAGCAGAGGCTCCAGGACCCTCAACAAAACCAGCAGCAGGAAAGAGGACATATGGCATCCTTTTGAAAAATAGATTACAGGAAAGGCATTGATTTTAGAAACCCGGAGATAATTTGTTGCAACCGGGAATTTGAATCAAACAAATGATTCGATGGACACCCAGTACACTTCTTTCTCCTTAGGCCTTTTTATAAGAGGGTCCAGGACCCTAAAACAAAACACCAGCAGGAAAGAGGACATATGGCATCCTTTTGAACAATAGAGTACAGGTACAGCATTGATTTTACAAACCCAGAGATAATTTTTGGCAAATGGGAATTAGAAAAATACATTGAGTGGACACCCAGTACACTTCTTTCTCCTTAGGCCTTTTTATAAGAGGGTCCAGGACCCTCAAACAAAACACCAGCAGGAAAGAGGACATATGGCATCCTTTTGAACAATAGAGTAAAGGTACAGCATTGATTTTACAAACCCAGAGATCATTTTTGGCAAATGGGAATTAGAAAAATACATTGAGTGGACACCCAGTACACTTCTTTCTCCTTAGGCCTTTTTATAAGAGGGTCCAGGACCCTCAAACAAAACACCAGCAGGAAAGAGGACATATGGCATCCTTTTGAACAATAGAGTACAGGTACAGCATTGATTTTACAAACCCAGAGATAATTTTTGGCCAATGGGAATTAGAAAAATACATTGAGTGGACACCCAGTACACTTCTTTCTCCTTAGGCCTTTTTATAAGAGGGTCCAGAACCCTCAAACAAAACACCAGCAGGAAAGAGGACATATGGCATCCTTTTGAACAATAGAGTACAGGTACAGCATTGATTTTACAAACCCAGAGATAATTTTGGGCAAATGGGAAATAGAAAAATACATTGAGTGGACACCCAGTACACTTATTTCTCCTTAGGCCTTTTTATAAGAGGGTCCAGGACCCTAAAAAAAACACCAGAGAAAAGAGAACATATGGCATCCTTTTAAACAATAGAGTACAGGTACAGCATTGATTTTACAAACCCAGAGATAATTTTGGGCAAATGGGAAATAGAAAAATACATTGAGTGGACACCCAGTACACTTCTTTCTCCTTAGGCCTTTTCATAAGAGGGTACAGGACCCTCAAACAAAACACCAGCAGGAAAGAGGACATGATATGGCATCCTTTTGAACAATAGAGTACAGGTAAAGCATTGATTTTAGAAACCGGGAGATAATTTTTTGCAACCTGGAATTTGAATCACAAAAAGGTTTGGATGGACACACAGTACACTTCTTTCTGCTTCAGCAATTTTATAACAGGGTCCAGGAACCTCAACAGAAATACCAGCAGGAAAGAGGACATATGGCATCCTTTTGAACAATGGAGTACAGGTAAAGCATTGATTTTAGAAACCCAGAGATAATTTGTTGCAACCGGGAAATTGAACCAAAAAAATGATTGTACACCCAGGACACTTCTTTCTACTTCAGCCTTTTTATAAGAGAGTCCAGGACCGCATATGAAACAACAGCAGTAAAGAGGACATATGGCATCCTTTTGAACAATAGAGTACTGTTACGGCATTGATTTTAGAAACCCAGAGATAATTGTTTGGAAATGTTGAATTGCCCAAAAAACCATGCTTGGACACCCACTCCAGGTCGTTCTCCTTCAGCATTTTTATAAAAGGGTCCAGCACCCTCAACAGAAACAACTGCAGGAAACACCACATATGCCATCCTTTTGCACAAGCGAGTACAGGTATCGCATCCATTTTAGAAACCCGGAGATAATTGAGAGGAACCGGGAAAATGTTTCTAAAAATTTGCTGGGGCACCCATTACAGGTCGTTCTCCTTCAGCCTTTTTATACCATGGGCCACGACCCGCAACAGGCACAACAGCATGAAACACCACATATGCCACCCTTTTGCACAATAGAGTACAGGTATGCCATAGATGGAACACGGAGATAATTTAGAGCAACCAAGAGATGGATAAAAATGCTTGGTCGGTCCTCCTACTTCACATTTGGGGCACTATGCATGCAATTTAATGGTCCACCAGATGTGAGTGGTGTGCACTGTTAAGTTGTACTATTCGTAACAGTTTAATCACTGTTATGTGCCTTATTTTTTTATTTGAGTTTTGTACCCACAGAGCAGCAGCAGAGGCCAGAAAAATTAGGAATGTACAAATGACTGAAACATTTGGGTAATGTTGTAGCAAATGCTGTAGCAGCGGCCAGAAAAATTGATGTTTGTAAAACATTTATAAAGTGCCCTCTAAGCTTGTGGCTTGAACACTAGTTGTTGGCGGATAAGTCAAGCAAGTCATCCGGCTTTATAAGAAAAAAAAAAGGCCAGCCTGTGTACCAGTTGTAGCCCAAGCCAGCTCATCTCATCATCAGGCCTTTTTTAATCAAATGTATCACCCAATGTCAGTCCCTTCGGGATCCAGCCCTCATTCATTTTTATAAAAGTGAGATAGTCAAGGCTTTTTTGACCTAGGCGACTTCTCTTCTCAGTGACAAAACCTCCTGCTGCACTGAAAGTCCTTTCGGACAGGACACTTGAAGCAGGGCAGGCCAGAAGTACCATTGCAAATTGGGATAGCTCAGGCCACAAGTCAAGCCTGCACACCCAGTAGTCAAGGGGTCCATCGCTCCTGAGAGTGTCAAGATACGCAGTTAAAGCTAGGTAGTCTGCTACCTGTCGGTTGAGTCTTTCTCTGAGACTGGATCCCGAAAAGCTCTGGGGATGCATGGGAGTTAAAAAGGTACGCATGTCCTCCATCAACAAGACGTCAGGAAAGCGTCCTGTCCTTGCCGCTGTGTTCGTGGCAGGAGGATTAATTTCATCTCTTCCACTGTTACATTCCCGTGGTGCTGTGACATCACCCTTATACGCTGTGTAAAGCATAGTTTTTAATTTATTCTTAAAATGCTCCATCCTTTCCGACTTGCGGGAATTTGGTAACATTTCAGGCACTTTATGCTTATACCGGGGGTCGAGGAGCGTGGACACCCAGTACAGGTCGTTCTCCTTCAGCTTTTTTATACGAGGGTCCCTCAACAGGCACGACAGCATGAAAGAACCCATTTGAACAAGGTTGGATGCCGAGCTAATCATGTCCCGTTCCTCCTCCTCACTGATCTCACTGAGGGTATCTTCTTCCCCCCAGCCACGTGCAACACCACGGGTACCAGAGAGGTGACAACAACGAGCACCTTGGGATGCCTGTTGTGCTCTGTCTTCCTCCTCCTCAAAGCCACATTCCTCCTCTGACTCCTCTTCCTCACAATCCTCTTCCTGCGTTGCCGCAGGTCCAGCAAGCGATGCTGATAAGGCTGTTTGTGGGGGTGATGGACACCACAACTCTTCCTCTTCACGCTCATCTATGGCCTGATCCAGCACTCTTCGCAGGGCATGCTCCAGGAAGAAAACAAATGGTATGATGTCGCTGATGGTGCCTTTGGTGCGACTGACAAGGTTTGTCACCTCCTCAAAAGGACGCATGAGCCTACAGGCATTGCGCATGAGCATCCAGTAATTTGGCAAAACTATCCCCAGCTTTGACGCTGGATATCGGACAAGTGCGCCATGTAGGAACCCCTGAAATGGCCACACACCTTCCTGGCCTGCTTCAGGACGTCCTGTAAGCCTGGGTACTTATGGACAAATCGTTGTACAATTAGATTACACACATGTGCCATGCACGGCACATGTGTCAACTTGCCCAATTTCAATGCCGTCACCAAATTACTTCCATTGTCAGAAACAACCTTGCCAATCTCCAGTTGGTGCGGAATCAGCCACTGATCCACCTGTGCGTTCAGGGCGGTCAGGAGTGCTGGTGCGGTGTGACTCTCCGCTTTCAGGCAAGTCAACCCCAAGACGGCGTGACACTGCCGTACACGGGATGTAGCATAGTACCTGGGGAGCTGGGGGGTGCCATAGATGTGGAGCAAGAAGCAGAAATTGAAGAGGACTCAGCTGAGGAAGAGGTTAGGGAAGAGGATGGAGTAGGAGGAGTAGAGAAGGTAGCAGCAGGCCTGCCTGCAAGTCGTGGCGGTGTCACCAACTCTTCTGCAGAGCCACGCATTCCATGCTTGTCAGAAGTCAGCAGGTTTACCCAATGGGCAGTGTAGGTGATATACCTGCCCTGGCCATGCTTTGCAGACCAGCTATCCGTAGTCATATGGACCCTTGCCCCAAAGCTGTGTGCCAGACATGCCATAACTTCCTTTCTCACAACAGAGTACAGGTTTGGGATTGCCTTTTGTGAAAAGAAATTTCTGCCAGATACCTTCCACTGCGGTGTCCCAATAGATACAATTTTTTAAAATGCATCAGACTCCACCAGCTTGTATGGTAAAAGCTGGCGGGCTAAGAGTTCAGACAAGCCAGCTGTCAGACGCCGGGCAAGGGGGTGACTTTGAGAAATTGGCTTCTTACGCTCAAACATGTCCTTGACAGACAGCTGACTGTGGGCAGATGACCAGGAACTGCTACGTAAGAGAGACTGAGTGGAGGATGGTTGAGAGGGGGCAAGGAGGACAGCACTGGTTGACGTGGCTGAAGATGCTGGAGCAGGAGGAGGAGGGCGGCTTTCACTTTGTGTGCTGCTTCTACTCATGTGTTCTTCCCATCGGCCTTTGTGATGGGAGACCATGTGCCTTCGCAAAGCAGTTGTACCTAGGTGGGTGTTGGACTTCCCACGACTCAGTTTCTTTTGGCACAGGTTGCAAATGGCATCGCTGTTGTCAGAGGCAGACACACAAAAAAAAATGCCACAATGCTGAGCTCTGCGATGACGGCATTCTGGTGGTGGCAACAGCATGCGTTGAAGGGCGTCGGCGTGCTGTCTGGCTGACCCCGGGTGCCGATGCATGCTGTCTGACTGTGCCACTAGCTCCTTGAAACGACCTCCCCATGCTTCCAAATCGTCTCCTTCTCCTCTCTGACCCCATCTGAACTTTCCCCCTCTTCTTCTTCTCTTCTAGCAGGCACCCACGTGACATCCACCGACACATCATCATCAACCGCTTCACTTGTATCTGACACATCAAGAAAGGAAGCAGCAGCGGGTACAACATCATCATCATCATCACACCGTACCTCCATGTCGGTAATGCTGCTTAACTGAGACTGATCACTGTTATCTACATCCTCTGTCAATGATGGTTGCGCATCAATCATTTCTTCCAACTGATGTGTCAATAACTCCTGTGACAGATCAAGTGAAGCGGCTGTGGTGCTAGTGCTGGTGGTGGCGACAGGCGGGCGAGTGGCACTGGTCACTTGAGACCTGCCCAAAGCACAGCTGGACGTAGATGGTGCGTCAAGATTAGGAGGACTAGCAGCGGAAGCTGAAGAAGATTGGGTGTCCTGTGTTAGCCATTCCACTAGGTCCTCCTCAGAACTTTTCGCGTCCCCCCTGGCACCCGGCGTCTGAACAATGTGCATATTTGTAGGGTCTAAAGGAATCACAGCACCACGACCACGACCACGGAACCTGCGGGGTGGCCTGCCTCTGCCTGTCATTTTTTTTTAAATGGACACTGACAATACTATAACACCAATTATAGGAGTGGTGGCACTGTGCAAGTGGGCACAGTATATGCTGTGAGACTGACAACAACCAAAAAGACAGATGTTTTAAAAATCACAAATTGTTAATTTTTTAAAATATTAAAAGACTGTGACAACAAATATGATTGTTAGCACTAGTTGGAAAATGGGCTTGTCTGGCACACACGCTGGGAGAAAGGAAACTGCAATTCAATGGCACTAGGAGACTGAAGAATCACAGTCAAAACAGTTATGATTAACAATAATTCCAATCCTGTTAAAAGAAATATGATTGGTGGCACTAATTGACTAGTTGGGACTGGCACACAGGCAGGCAGGCAGTAGGAAAATGCAATTCAAGGGCACTAGTAGAATGCAGATTGACACTCAAAACAGTGATGATTGACAATTTTTGCAATACTGTTAAAATAAATATGATTGCTGGCACTAATTGGCTATTTGGGCCTGGAACACAGGCTGGCAGGCAGGAGGAAAGTGCAATTCAATGGCACGAGCAAACTGAGGATTCAGAACAACAATTACAAAAAAATTAAATTTTTAATTATTTAGAATACTGTGACAACAAATATGATTGGTGTAAATATTTTGAAAGTCGGCCTGGCACACAGGCTGGCAGGCAGGAGAAAAGTGCAATTCAATGGCACGAGCAAACTGAGGATTAAGCACAACAATCCAAAAAAATTATGTTTAATTAGTAACAATACTGTGACAACAATTATGATTGGTGTAAATAGTTGGCAAGACGGCCTGGCACACAGGCTGGCAGGCAGGAGAAAAGTGCAATTCAAGGTAAGGACACTAGGAGACTGAATACTGACAGTCAAAAAAGTGATGATTGACAATTTTTGCAATACTGTTCAAAGAAATATGATTGCTGGCAATAATTGGCTAGGTGGGCCTGGCACACAGGCTGCAAGGCAGGAGGAAAGTGCAATTCAATGGCACGAGCAAACTGAGGATTCAGAAAAACAATTATCAAAAATTAAAATTTTTAATTATTAAGAATACTGTGACAACATATATGATTGGTGTAAATATTTTGAGAGTCGGCCTGGCTGGCACACAGGCTGGCAGGCAGGAGAAAAGTGCAATTCAATGGCACGAGCAAACTGAGGATTAGAAACAACAATCCAAAATTTTTTAATTTTAATTAGTAACAATACTGTGACAACAATTATGATTGGTGTAAATAGTTGAATCTTATAGATAGACCTCAGCGCCTGATAGGAACCTATGAGCCTGGGGGCGGGTGACTCCTAGCTGTAACCCAGTATGAGAAAGTTAAAGTGTAAAAAGATCCCAGGCGCCTACCCTAAGGAGGCTAGGTTTGAGTTATGAGATATCAAAGGGTAACTAAAAATTAATTTAATAGATCTTCACAAATAAATTAAAATCAAGGTACAATTAAATTAAGGTACATTCATTTACACTTCTTAGTTCACGTTTTTGTTATATTTTTGACCTTTTGAGACTTTCGTCACATATTTAGGCCTAGATTTGGAGTTCGGCGGTAAAAGGGCTGTTAACGCTCCGCGGGTTTTTTTCTGGCCGCACCATAAATTTAACTCTGGTATCGAGAGTTCAAACAAATGCTGCGTTAGGCTCCAAAAAAGGAGCGTAGAGCATATTTACCGCAAATGCAACTCTCGATACCAGAGTTGCTTACGGACGCGGCCGGCATCAAAAACGTGCTCGTGCACGATTCTCCCATAGGAAACAATGGGGCAGTTTGAGCTGAAAAAAAACCTAACACCTGCAAAAAAGCAGCGTTCAGCTCTTAACGCAGCCCCATTGTTTCCTATGGGGAAACACTTCCTACGTCTGCACCTAACACTCTAACATGTACCCCGAGTCTAAACACCCCTAACCTTACACTTATTAACCCCTAATCTGCCGCCCCCGCTATCGCTGACCCCTGCATTACACTTTTAACCCCTAATCTGCCGCTCCGTAAACCGCCGCCACCTACGTTATCCCTATGTACCCCTAATCTCCTGCCCTAACATCGCCGACCCCTATGTTATATTTATTAACCCCTAATCTGCCCCCCACAATGTCGCCGACACCTGCCTACACTTATTAACCCCTAATCTGCCGAGCGGACCTGAGCGCTACTATAATAAAGTTATTAACCCCTAATCCGCCTCACTAACCCTATCATAAATAGTATTAACCCCTAATCTGCCCTCCCTAACATCGCCGACACCTACCTTCAATTATTAACCCCTAATCTGCCGACCGGAGCTCACCGCTATTCTAATAAATGTATTAACCCCTAAAGCTAAGTCTAACCCTAACACTAACACCCCCCTAAGTTAAATATAATTTTTATCTAACGAAATAAATTAACTCTTATTAAATAAATGATTCCTATTTAAAGCTAAATACTTACCTGTAAAATAAATCCTAATATAGCTACAATATAAATTATAATTATATTATAGCTATTTTAGGATTAATATTTATTTTACAGGCAACTTTGTAATTATTTTAACCAGGTACAATAGCTATTAAATAGTTAAGAACTATTTAATAGTTACCTAGTTAAAATAATAACAAATTTACCTGTAAAATAAATCCTAACCTAAGATATAATTAAACCTAACACTACCCTATCAATAAAATAATTAAATAAACTACCTACAATTACCTACAATTAACCTAACACTACACTATCAATAAATTAATTAAACACAATTGCTACAAATAAATACAATTAAATAAACTATCTAAAGTACAAAAAATAAAAAAGAACTAAGTTACAGAAAATAATAAAATATTTACAAACATAAGAAAAATATTACAACAATTTTAAACTAATTACACCTACTCTAAGCCCCCTAATAAAATAACAAAGCCCCCCAAAATAAAAAATTCCCTACCCTATTCTAAAATACAAATATTACAAGCTCTTTTACCTTACCAGCCCTGAACAGGGCCCTTTGCGGGGCATGCCCCAAGAATTTCATCTCTTTTGCCTGTAAAAAAAAACATACAATACCCCCCCCCCAACATTACAACCCACCACCCACATACCCCTAATCTAACCCAAACCCCCCTTAAATAAACCTAACACTAATCCCCTGAAGATCTTCCTACCTTGTCTTCACCATACCAGGTTCACCGATCCGTCCTGGCTCCAAGATCTTCATCCAACCCAAGCGGGGGTTGGCGATCCATAATCCGGTGCTCCAAAGTCTTCCTCCTATCCGGCAAGAAGAGGACATCCGGACCGGCAAACATCTTCTCCAAGCGGCATCTTCTATCTTCTTCCATCCGATGACGACCGGCTCCATCTTGAAGACCTCCAGCGCGGATCCATCCTCTTCTTCCGACGACTAGACGACGAATGACGGTTCCTTTAAGGGACGTCATCCAAGATGGCGTCCCTCGAATTCCGATTGGCTGATAGGATTCTATCAGCCAATCGGAATTAAGGTAGGAATTTTCTGATTGGCTGATGGAATCAGCCAATCAGAATATAGTTCAATCCGATTGGCTGATCCAATCAGCCAATCAGATTGAGCTCGCATTCTATTGGCTGTTCCGATCAGCCAATAGAATGCGAGCTCAATCTGATTGGCTGATTGGATCAGCCAATCGGATTGAACTATATTCTGATTGGCTGATTCCATCAGCCAATCAGAAAATTCCTACCTTAATTCCGATTGGCTGATAGAATCCTATCAGCCAATCGGAATTCGAGGGACGCCATCTTGGATGACGTCCCTTAAAGGAACCGTCATTCGTCGTCTAGTCGTCGGAAGAAGAGGATGGATCCGCGCTGGAGGTCTTCAAGATGGAGCCGGTCGTCATCGGATGGAAGAAGATAGAAGATGCCGCTTGGAGAAGATGTTTGCCGGTCCGGATGTCCTCTTCTTGCCGGATAGGAGGAAGACTTTGGAGCACCGGATTATGGATCGCCAACCCCCGCTTGGGTTGGATGAAGATCTTGGAGCCAGGACGGATCGGTGAACCTGGTATGGTGAAGACAAGGTAGGAAGATCTTCAGGGGATTAGTGTTAGGTTTATTTAAGGGGGGTTTGGGTTAGATTAGGGGTATGTGGGTGGTGGGTTGTAATGTTGGGGGGGGGTATTGTATGTTTTTTTTTACAGGCAAAAGAGATGAAATTCTTGGGGCATGCCCCGCAAAGGGCCCTGTTCAGGGCTGGTAAGGTAAAAGAGCTTGTAATATTTGTATTTTAGAATAGGGTAGGGAATTTTTTATTTTGGGGGGCTTTGTTATTTTATTAGGGGGCTTAGAGTAGGTGTAATTAGTTTAAAATTGTTGTAATATTTTTCTTATGTTTGTAAATATTTTATTATTTTCTGTAACTTAGTTCTTTTTTATTTTTTGTACTTTAGATAGTTTATTTAATTGTATTTATTTGTAGCAATTGTGTTTAATTAATTTATTGATAGTGTAGTGTTAGGTTAATTGTAGGTAATTGTAGGTAGTTTATTTAATTATTTTATTGATAGGGTAGTGTTAGGTTTAATTATATCTTAGGTTAGGATTTATTTTACAGGTAAATTTGTTATTATTTTAACTAGGTAACTATTAAATAGTTCTTAACTATTTAATAGCTATTGTACCTGGTTAAAATAATTACAAAGTTGCCTGTAAAATAAATATTAATCCTAAAATAGCTATAATATAATTATAATTTATATTGTAGCTATATTAGGATGTATTTTACAGGTAAGTATTTAGCTTTAAATAGGAATTATTTATTTAATAAGAGTTAATTTATTTCGTTAGATAAAAATTATATTTAACTTAGGGGGGTGTTAGTGTTAGGGTTAGACTTAGCTTTAGGGGTTAATACATTTATTAGAATAGCGGTGAGCTCCGGTCGGCAGATTAGGGGTTAATAATTGAAGGTAGGTGTCGGCGATGTTAGGGAGGGCAGATTAGGGGTTAATACTATTTATGATAGGGTTAGTGAGGCGGATTAGGGGTTAATAACTTTATTATAGTAGCGCTCAGGTCCGCTCGGCAGATTAGGGGTTAATAAGTGTAGGTAGGTGTCGGCGACGTTGAGGGGGGCAGATTAGGGGTTAATAAATATAACATAGGGGTCGGCGATGTTAGGGGTAGCAGATTAGGGGTACATAGGGATAACGTAGGTGGCGGCGATTTGCGGTCGGAAGATTAGGGGTTAATTATTTTAAGTAGCTTGCGGCGACGTTGTGGGGGGCAAGTTAGGGGTTAATAGATATAATACAGGGGTCGGCGGTGTTAGGGGCAGCAGATTAGGGGTACATAAGTATAACGTAGGTGGCGGTCGGCAGATTAGGGGTTAAAAATTTTAATCGAGTGGCGGCGATGTGGGGGGACCTCGGTTTAGGGGTACATAGGTAGTTTATGGGTGTTAGTGTACTTTAGGGTACAGTAGTTAAGAGCTTTATAAACCGGCGTTAGCCAGAAAGCTCTTAACTCCTGCTATTTTCAGGCGGCTGGAATCTTGTCGTTAGAGCTCTAACGCTCACTGCAGAAACGACTCTAAATACCGGCGTTAGGAAGATCCCATTGAAAAGATAGGCTACGCAAATGGCGTAGGGGGATCTGCGGTATGGAAAAGTCGCGGCTGAAAAGTGAGCGTTAGACCCTTTAATCACTGACTCCAAATACCAGCGGGCGGCCAAAACCAGCGTTAGGAGCCTCTAACGCTGGTTTTGACGGCTACCGCCGAACTCTAAATCTAGGCCTTAGACTTTTAACTACAAATGGATCACATAAAAGTTATTTTGGAATTACACACTGACTGTTCATTACAAGATTTTTAAACACTTTTTTTCTTGGACTTTTTTTCTTGGATTTTGGATTTTTTGGGATTTTTTATCGCTGTTCAATTTTTTATCACAGTTTGATCAAATTAAATTTACCATTTGAAGCCACCAGATTGACTTATTTTTCACCAATTGGTTTACCACTATTTACTTGTTCTATATCCTGCTGTTATTCAATTGCGTATTTATTTTATTCAATTTGTTATACCTTTATTCTTACCATGGATCCATGAAGTATGCAACTGTATTTTTAATCTATTGTTCTGTATTTTATTGTTCTTAATTTAATTGTACCTTGATTTTAATTTATTTGTGAAGATCTATTAAATTAATTTTTAGTCACCCTTTGATATCTCATAACTCAAACCTAGCCTCCTTAGGGTAGGCGCCTGGGATCTTTTTACACTGGTGTAAATAGTTGGCAAGACGGCCTGGCACACAGGCTGGCAGGCAGGAGGTAAATGCAATTCAAGGATACTAGGAGACTGCAGATTGACACTCAAAACAGTGATGATTGACAATTTTTGCAATACTGTTAAAAGAAATATGCAAAATTTTTAATTATTAAGAATACTGTGACAACATATATGATTGGTGTAAATATTTTGAAAGTCGGCCTGGCACACAGGCTGGCAGGCAGGAGAAAAGTGCAATTCAATGGCACAAGCAAACTGAGGATTCAGAAAAACAATTACCAAAAATTTTAATTTTTAGTTTTTAAGAATACTGTGACAACAAATATGATTGGTGTAAATATTTTGAAAGTCGGCCTGGCACACGGGCTGGCAGGCAGGAGAAAAGTGCAATTCAATTGCACGAGCAAACTGAGGATTCAGAAAAACAATTACCAAAAATATTAATTTTTAATTTTTAAGAATACTGTGACAACAAATATGATTGGTGTAAATATTTTGAAAGTCGGCCTGTCACACAGGCTGGCAGGCAGGAGGAAAATGCAATTCAATGGCACTAGGAGACTGAATATTTGCAGTCCCAAAAATTATGATTTTTACTTTTTTATACACTGTTACAAGAATTATGATTGGTGCCACTAATTGGCTAGTTGGGCCTGGAAAACAGGCTGGCAGGCAGGAGGAAAGTGCAATTCAATGGCTCGAGCAAACTGAGGATTCAGAACAACAATTAGCAAAAATTTAAATTTTTAATTATTAAGTGTATTATTACTGTGACAACATATATGATTGGTGTAAATATTTTGAAAGTTGGCCTGGCTGGCACACAGGCTGGCAGGCAGGAGAAAAGTGCAATTCAATGGCACGAGCAAACTGAGGATTAGAAACAACAATCCAAAAACTTTTAATTTTAATTAGTAACAATACTGTGACAACAATTATGATTGGCGTAAATAGTTGGCAAGACGGCCTGGCAGGCAGGAGATAAATGCAATTAAAGGGCACTAGTAGAATGCAGATTGACACTCAAAACAGTGATGATTGACAATTTTTGCAATACTGTTAAAAGAAATATGATTGCCAGCAATAATTGGCTAGGTGGGCCTGGCACACAGGCTGCAAGGCAGGAGGAAAGTGCAATTCAATGGCACGAGCAAACTGAGGATTCAGAACAACAATTAACAAAATTTTTAATTTTTAATTATTAAGAATACTGTGACAACATATATGATTGGTGTAAATATTTTGAAAGTCGGCCTGGCACACAGGCTGGCAGGCAGGAGAAAAGTGCAATTCAATGGCACGAGCAAACTGAGGATTCAGAACAACAATTAACAAAATTTTTAATTTTTAATTATTAAGAATACTGTGACAACATATATGATTGGTGTAAATATTTTGAAAGTCGGCCTGTCACACAGGCTGGCAGGCAGGAGGAAAATGCAATTCAATGGCACTAGGAGACTGAATATTTGCAGTCCCAAAAATTATGATTTTTACTTTTTTATACACTGTTACAAGAATTATGATTGGTGCCACTAATTGGCTAGTTGGGCCTGGAAAACAGGCTGGCAGGCAGGAGGAAAGTGCAATTCAATGGCTCGAGCAAACTGAGGATTCAGAACAACAATTAGCAAAAATTTAAATTTTTAATTATTAAGTGTATTATTACTGTGACAACATATATGATTGGTGTAAATATTTTGAAAGTTGGCCTGGCTGGCACACAGGCTGGCAGGCAGGAGAAAAGTGCAATTCAATGGCACGAGCAAACTGAGGATTAGAAACAACAATCCAAAAACTTTTAATTTTAATTAGTAACAATACTGTGACAACAATTATGATTGGCGTAAATAGTTGGCAAGACGGCCTGGCAGGCAGGAGATAAATGCAATTAAAGGGCACTAGTAGAATGCAGATTGACACTCAAAACAGTGATGATTGACAATTTTTGCAATACTGTTAAAAGAAATATGATTGCCGGCAATAATTGGCTAGGTGGGCCTGGCACACAGGCTGCAAGGCAGGAGGAAAGTGCAATTCAATGGCACGAGCAAACTGAGGATTCAGAACAACAATTAACAAAATTTTTAATTTTTAATTATTAAGAATACTGTGACAACATATATGATTGGTGTAAATATTTTGAAAGTCGGCCTGGCACACAGGCTGGCAGGCAGGAGAAAAGTGCAATTCAATGGCACGAGCAAACTGAGGATTCAGAAAAACAATTACCAAATATTTTAATTTTTAATTTTTAAGAATACTGTGACAACAAATATGATTGGTGTAAATATTTTGAAAGTTGGCCTGGCACACAGGCTGGCAGGCAGGAGAAAAGTGCAATTCAGTGGCACGAGCAATAGGAGGATTAAGAACAACAATCCAAAAATGTTTAATTTTTATTAGTAACAATACTGTGACAACAGTTATGATTGGTGTAAATAGTTGGCAAGACGGCCAGGCACACGGGCTGGCAGGCAGGAGGTAAATGCAATTCAAGGACACTAGGAGACTGAATACTGACAGTCAAAACAGTGATGATTGGGAATTTTGCAATACTGTTAAAAGAAATATGATTGCTGGCAATAATTGGCTAGGTGAGCCTGGCACACAGGCTGCAAGGCAGGAGGAAAGTGCAATTCAATGGCACGAGCAAACTGAGGATTCAGAACAACAATTACCAAAAAAATTTAATTTTTAATTATTAAAAATACTGTGACAACAAATATGATTGGTGTAAATATTTTGAAAGTCGGCCTGGCACACAGGCTGGCAGGCAGGAGGAAAATGCAATTCAATGGCACTAGGAGATTTTTTAATTTTTAGATACTGTTACAAGAATTATGATTGGTGCCACTAATTGGCTAGTTGGGCCTGGAAAACACGCTGGCAGGCAGGAGGAAAGTGCAATTCAATGGCACGAGCAAACTGATGAATCACAAGCGATCAATTTGGAATTTTAAAGATTAACAATACTTTTACAACAACTAGAATTGGTGGCACTAATTAGCTAGTTTGTGACTGGCACAGAGGCTGGCAGGCAGGAGGAAACTGCAATTCAATGGCACTAGTAGACTGAATATTTGCACTCCAAACAATTATGAATTTTAATTTTTTTGATACTGTTACAAGAATTATGATTGGTGCCACTAATTGGCTAGTTGGGCCTGGCACACAGGCTGGCAGATATTAGTCATGGATGGTAGGTAGGGCAGCAATTTAACACAGTATGCTGTGTAAGTGACAAAAACACAGACCTGATAGAAAATTAAGTTAGATTACACTAGCAAAATATTTTAAAATTTTAGATTTTAATATTAAAATAATATTAAGAAGTGCATTGCACATATGAGTGGTCGCACTGGCTGGCTGCTACGTAGGGCAGCAATTAACAACAGTATGCTGTGTAAGTCAGATAGACAGTTAGACACAGGCCTGATAGAAAATAAAAATAGATTACACTAGCATAATGATTTAAATACTTTTTTTTGGCAATTTAAAGAAAAAGGTTAAGCACATACATATGAGTCGTGGCTGATAGCCTTGGAAGGGCAGCTATTAAAAACAGTAGGATCTGTAAGTCAGATAAACACACATGCCTGATAGAAAATACTATTAGATTACACTAGAAAAATGATTTAAATTATTTTTATGGGGGGGAAATTAAAAAAAGGTTAAACACATATGAGTCGTGGCTCATAGACTAGGGAGTGCAGCAAGTAAACACTGTAGGCTCTGTATGTCAGCAAAACACACAGGCCTGATAGGAAATGATATTAGATTACACTATCAAAAAAATTTAAACTTTTTTTTTTATAGTTAAATTAAGGTGAAGAAGATATGAGTGGTGGCTGCCTGGCACAGACCAATTAACCAAAAGACTAAAAACAAATGAGGTATATTAATGCTGTTGAGCCTGGCAGGCACAGGCCTGATAGAAAATGTAATTAGATTACACTAGCATAATGATTTAAATACTTTTTTTTGGCAATTTAAAGAAAAAGGTTAAGCACATACATATGAGTCGTGGCTGATAGCCTTGGAAGGGCAGCTATTAAAAACAGTAGGATCTGTAAGTCAGATAAACACACACGCCTGATAGAAAATACTATTAGATTACACTAGAAAAATGATTTAAATTATTTTTATGGGGGGGAAATTAAAAAAAGGTTAAACACATATGAGTCGTGGCTCATAGACTACGGAGGGCAGCAAGTAAACACAGTAGGCTCTGTATGTCAGCAAAACACACAGGCCTGATAGGAAATTATATTAGATTACACTATCAAAAAAAATAAACTTTTTTTTTTTATAGTTAAATTAAGGTGAAGAAGATATGAGTGGTGGCTGCATGGCACAGACCAATTAACCAAAAGACTGAAAAAATGAGGTATATTAATGCTGTTGAGCCTGACAGGCACAGGCCTGATAGAAAATGTAATTAGATTACACTAGCAAAATATTTTTTTTTTTTTTTTTTTTAAATTTAAAATAATGTTATAAACGGATATTAACACTGGCGGCTGGCACAGAGCAATGAACCAGAGTATATGCTGTGTGACACAGGCCTGATAGAAAATGAAAAAAAATTACACTAGCAAAATAATTAAAATTTTTGGTTAGTTAAATTTAAACTAATGTTGTTAGGGAGATATCAGTGGTGGCAGTAATCACAGCATATGCTGTGAGCCTTAAACACACAGGCTGAAAGCCAGGCAAATGCTAATAAAAAAAATAGGAAAAAAAAAAAAAACGGCACGAAATATAGCCCTAAAAAGGGCTTTTTGGGGTGCTGTCCTTGCAGCAGAGATGAGTGGAGTCCTTCTGGACTGTAGTGGACACTAAATACACTAGCCTAGCTATGTTTTTCCTATTAATGTCAGGAGCAAAAACACAACACCTCCTCTCATTAAGAAATCAAGGTCGTTATGAGTCTAAAATGGCGGATTTCCGAGTAGCTGGGAGGGTCTGTGAGGGAGTGTCTGATGTTGATTGGCTCTAATGTGTCAGACGGCTGTGACATAGAGGGTCAAAGTTTCCTCAATGATGACACATAGGGGCGGGAACCGTTCGTGGGCGAACAGTTCGGGACATCACTAATGCTAATGTGTGCTGGTATTACATGTTTCGGATGCTGTCAGACAGCTCAGAACCTAAGCACAGCAAAGGGGGTAAGTAGCCCAGCGATGGCAGCATTTTTACATATATATTTATTTGTTAATATGTGTATATACACATATTAACACACATATATATATATATATATATATATATATATATATATATATATATATATATACTGTACATATATATATATGTATGTATATAAACATATACATATACATTTACTGGGAACACACAGTTCCTAGACCACAATGTAAAGGCACTTTTCAGTGCCGTCTTTTTTCCAATACCCCATAGCCATCAATTTTACCCCCAAAATACTGCCTAGAGCAGTAAAAAAATGATCTTATCTCTGGTTAATTTTCTAAACGCTAATTGCTACCACAAGCTTGCGGTAGCAATTACCAGCCACTTGGTAATTGGTATCGCGCGATAATTTGGTGCTCCACTTGTAATTTAGCGCTCTGTAAGCAGATAGTTTAGCCAAGAAAAAAAGAGTGTTTGTAAAATGGAGGTGCTTTGTAAGCAGCTGACTTTTTTGTTTCATTATAGAAATAATCATTCAGCAGCCAGAGAGTTCAAAAGAGGTAACCAAGTCCTTATCAAAAAAGCATCTGTGCGATTTGTGAGCTGAGTATCTCTGTTATTACTGTGTTTCTGATTATATATTACAAGGGAGGTTTTGTGTGTATTATATATTGCACTGTTTTTTCCCATTTTGAGTTTACACATTATAGTTGAAATATATGGTTATTGTAAACTTTTATACATTTGCTCCATGTACCACATAGGTTGAGGTTGTTGTTGTATTGCAGTTCCATACACTTGGTTGAACCTTGGATATTAGCCAACACATACATATAAAAGGTAAGAAACCTCTGTACTCACTTGACCCCTTCACTACTGGAACTTTCATAGAAAAACTTGCCCAAAATACCATTTTTGCTATCACTCCATTTAAACAGAAATAGAACCTTGTTTTTTTTTATTTACCTGTCAAAACTATATATATTTTTAAGTTATCTAGGCCCATTTTGGTATATTTCATGCCACCATTTCCCCACCCAATGTGATCAAATAAAATAAATTGTTAATTTTTTTCACAAACTTTGGGTTTCTCACTGAAATGATTTACATATTGTGTGTGCAATCATGGCACAAATGGCTGTAGAAGCTTCTCTGGGATCCCCTTTGTTCAGAAATAGTAGTGTTTATATATATATATATATATATGTGTGAGTGTGTGTGTGTGTGTGTGTGTGGCTTTGCCATTGCTTTTTGAAAATTAGAAGGCCACTCATTGCGGCTGCGTATTAGACTTCTATTTCCGGCAGTGAAGGGGTTAATTAGATAGCTTGTAAGATTAATTTTAGCTTTAGTTTAGAGATTACCCTCCCATCTGACACTTCCCACCCCCTAATCCCTCCCAAACAGGTCTCTTCCCTCCCTTACCCCCCACTGGTCACCCCCATCTTAAAGGGACATTATACAATAGATTTTTCTTTGCATACATGTTTTGTAGATGAGCTTTTTATATAGCCCATGCAGGTTTTTTTTTTTTTATGTTAATTCCTGGTTAGCTGTGTAATATACTTACTGCACTATGGAAGTGTCTCTCTCTCTCTCTCCATTTGAGGTCTTGTGGAAACAAGAAGGCCCATTGTGTCTTTGACTACCTAACTCTTAGGGGCCTATTTATCAAGCTCTGAACGGAGCTTGTGGGCCCGTATTTCTGGCGAGTCTTCAGACTCGCCAGAAACAGCAGTTATGAAGCAGCAGTCTAAAAACCGCTGCTCCATAACCCTGACCGCCTGCTCTGAGCAGACAAACAGGAATCGCCGGAAATCAACCAGATCGAGTATGATCGGGTTGATTGACACCTCCCTGCTGGCGGCCCATTGGCCACGAGTCTGCAGGGTGTGGTGTTGCACCAGCAGCTCTTGTGAGCTGCTGGTGCAATGCTGAATACGGAGAGTGTATTGCTCTCTGCATTCAGCGAGGTCTTGCGGACCTGATCCGCACTGTCGGATCAGGTCCACAAGACCTTTGATAAAT
Source organism: Bombina bombina (assembly GCF_027579735.1). NCBI lineage: Eukaryota > Metazoa > Chordata > Amphibia > Anura > Bombinatoridae > Bombina > Bombina bombina. Next base: position 372,043,425 of record NC_069502.1, read on the forward strand.
AGGCCGCATAGTGTGATTCACCATCAGACTGTCTTTAGTTGTTAGGTGCACAGTGTACCATTGTCAATTTTTTATTATTTATTTTTGTTTTTTTATATTGTTCACATAGGTGTTATAACATTTTTTTACACAAAAATAAAAAATATTCACCTAGATTACAAGTTTTGCATTTTGGCTTGTAATGCTGAAAATATGGCAGTTTCAGCATTAAAACAGCACCACAGCTATTACAAGTCATGTCGGTATAGGTGGACCGCACACCTTTTAACCTGTAACGCAACGTCAGTCCCGCACACATAAAAATAAAATTTTTTCATGGGATTCCCATAGCGCCGGTATTACGAGTTTTGCGGTACGGCTACAAAGTGAGCGTTACAGCCTAAAATGACAAGATCTGTACCGCCATCGGAAGTCAGTAGTTATGAGTTTTACGCTACAAAGTTGTAACATAAAACTCATAACTAATGTGTTAAAAAGTACACTAACACCCATAAACTACTTATTAATCCCTAAAGCAAGGCCCTCCCGCATCGCAAAAAACTATAATAATCTCATTAACCACTAATCTGCAGCTCCCGACATCGCCGCCACTAAAAAAATGTATTAACCCCTATTTTGCCGCTCCCCAACATTGTCACCACTATAATAAACGTATTAACCCCTAAACCTCAACCCTCCCGCATCGCAAACACTACTTAAATATTTTTAACCCCTAATCTGCCATCCGCCCACACCGACGCTATAATAAACCTATTAACCCCTAAAACGCAAGCCCCCCCACAATGAAATAAACTAATTTAAACTAGTAACCTCAAAACCTAACGACCCCTAACTTTATATTAAAATTACAATTTCCCTGTCAAACAAATTTTTTTTATTTTAAACAACAATTAAACTATTATAATTATTAAACTAAAATTAAACTAAATACCAATAAAATAAAACTAAACTACCAATAAAAAAAAATCCTAACACTACTCTAAAAATTACAAAAAGTATCTAATTACAAAGAATAAAAACTAACTAAATTACAAAAAAAACCACTAAATTACGAAAAATAACAAACAATTTATCAAAAATAAAAAACAATTACACCTGATCTAATAGCCAGATCAAAATAAAAAAGCCCCCCAAAATAAAAAAAACGCTAGCCTACAATAAACTACCAATGGCTCTTAAAAGGGCCTTTTGTGGGGCATTGCCCCAAAGATATCAGCTCTTTTACCTGTAAAAAATATACAAACACCCCCCCAACAGTAAAATCCACCACCCAACCAAACCCCACAAATAAAAAAAACTATCTAAAATAACCTAAGCTACCCATTGCCCTGAAAAGGGCATTTGTATGGGTATTGCACTTAAAAGGGCATTTAGCTCTAAAAAAAAAAACACCCAAAAAACCCTTAAAAAAAACCTAACACTAACTCCCAACGATCCACATACAGTTGTTGAAATCCCGCTTGAAGGATCCTTCCAGCCGGCGAAGTCATCATCCATGCGGCAAGAAGTCTTCATCCAGACGGCCTCTTCTATCTTCATCCAGTCGATGAAGTTCTCATCCATGCGGCAAGACGTCTTCAGCCTCTTCGATCTTTATCCAGCCGGCGTGGAGCTGGTCCATCCTGAAGACATCTGGCGCGGAGCATCCTCTTCATATGGCCGTACAATGAATCTTCAATGCAAGGGACGTGATTCAAGATGGAGTCCCTTGCATTCCTATTGGCTGAAAAATTTGAATCAGCCAATAGGAATTATGGCTGCTAAAATCCTATTGGCTATTCAAATCAGCCAATAGGATTTAAGCAGCTCTCATTCTATTGGCTAATCGAATTAAGTGGATCGTCGGGGGTTAGGGTTAGGTTTTGGGCAGTAAACGAGCTAAATGCCCTTTTAAGGGCAATGCCCATACAAATACCTTTTTAAGGGAAATGGGTAGCTTAGGTTTTTTTTTAAAAAAAAATTATTTTGTGGGTTTGGGGGGTGGGGGTTTGTAATGTTAGTGGGTCTTTGTAATTTGTTTTCACTAAAAGAGCTATTATCTTTAGGGCAATGCCCTACAAAAGGCCCTTTTAAGGGCCATTGGTAGTTTATTCTAGATTAGCTTTTTATTTTGGGTTGTTTTTTTTTTTTAATGGATATTAGAATAGGAATATTTTTTTTTATTTTTGATAATTTGTTATTCTGTGTAATGTATTTTTTAGGGGGGGGGGGGGTTGTAGCAAAAGAGCTGTTTAACTTAGGGCAATGCCCAACAAAAGGCCCTTTTAAGGGACCCCGAAAAGGCCCTTTTGAGGGCCCCTGGTAGTTTGGGGGTGGGGGTTTGTATAGTGTTAAGGGGTGTTTGTATTCTTTTTTTGTAGCAAAAGAGCTGTTTAACTCAGGGCAATGCCCTACAAAAGGCCCTTTTAAGGGCCCCTGGTGGTTTGGGGGATGGGGGTTTGTATAGTGTTAAGGGGTGTTTGTATTCTTTTTTTTGTAGTAAAAGAGCTGCTTAACTCAGGGCAATGCCCTACAAAAGGCCCTTTTAAGGGCCCCCCAAAAGGCCCTTTTGAGGGCCCCTGGTAGTTTGGGGGGTGGGGGTTTGTATAGTGTTAGGGGGTGTTTGTATTCTTTTTTTGTAGCAAAAGAGCTGTTTAACTCAGGGCAATGCCCTACAGAAGGCCTTTTTAAGGGCCCTTGGTAGTTTATTCTAGAGTAGGGTTTTTTATTTTGTGGTGTTTTTTTTTTAAGGGTATTAGAATAGGATTAATCTTTATTTTTTTTGGATAATTTCGTTTTTTTTAATGATGTTTTTTAAATTTTTTTGTAATGGTAGTTTTTTTTTTTTTTTTTGTAATGTTAGGTTTTAGTGTAAGGCAGGCTAGGTTTTATTTCACAGGTAAGTTTGTATTTATTTTAACTAGGTAGTTATTAAATAGTTAATAACTATTTACTAATTAGTCTACCTAGTTAAAATAAATACAAACTTACCTGTGAAATAAAATAAAACCTAAGCTAGCTACAATATAATTATTAGTCATATTGTAGCTAGCTTAGGTTTTATTTCACAGGTAAGTATGTATTTAGTTTTAAATAGGAATTATTTAGTTAATAATTGTAAATTTAATTTAGATCTAATTTAATTATGTTAAAGTTAGGGGGGTTAGGTTTAGGGTTAGGTTTAGGGGTTAATATAGTTTAATTTAGCTTGTTGCGATGTGGGGGGGCTGGCGGTTTAGGGCTTTATAGGTTTATTTAGTTAATAATTGTAAATGTAGCTATATTTTTATTATTTTAAAGTTAGGGTTAGGTTTAGGGTTACATTAGGGTTAGGGTTATGTTAGGGTTAAGGTTAGGTTTAGGGGTTAATATAGTTTAATTTATCTTGTTGCAATGTGGGGGCTGGCGGTTTAGGGGTTAATAAATGTAGTATATAGACTGGCGGCGTTATTGGGAGCGGCAGATTAGGGGTTAATAACTGTAGGCAGGCATCAGCGATGTTGGGGGCAGCAGATTAGGGGTGTTTAGACGTAGGGTTTATGTTAGGGTGTTAGGTTTAAACAGTATTTTTATTTCCCCATAGACATCAATGGGGCTGCGTTACAGAATTTTTGTTTCTGCGATTGCAAGTGTTAGTTGTTTTTTTTGCCGGCTCACCCCATTGATGTCTATGGGGAAATCGTGCACGAGCACTTCTCAGCAGCGCTCTGATTGTGTGCGGTATGGAGCTCAACGCAAACATATCGCACGTAAAAGGCGTATGTTTGAAAACTTTAATGGCAGCGCAATAGGAAATTAAATCACGTAACTTTTGTTGCGTTCGTTAATTTCTCTATAGCGCTCAAAACTCGTAATCTAGGTGATTGTCAACATATGTAAATGCTACTCTTTTATATTTATGACAGAAAATGAATTAGTATGTACAGAAAAAGAAGCACACTCTCAGGAACGAACACCAGCTCAATAACTTGCTAGCTTGTTCTATGGTGGTTTACCACCTGGATGCAGCTCTTTAAGTCCAATGATGCTTTTCACAGAGAAGAACTTTCCTCAGTTATATCAGTCTGATCCTGCCTAATAAGGTCAGTCCAGCCCTGAAATACCAGATAATCCCTCTGTGGACAAGGAACAGGGCAGCCCCATACATTCATTTCAGTCTTAATTAGAACTTGTCAGTGAGGTGAATCCATATTCCTCTAAGCACATTGGGAAAGGAGTCCACGTCTGGTACCTCTTTTCCCCTTAGGGAGACTAAATACATACAGAAAGAGAAGCACACTCTCAGGAACGAGTATGCTGTCTGCATTTATCGATGTGCAGCGGACATGAAACGCTACATCGTATCATGTCCACTCGCACTATAATAAATATACCCCTTAGTGTCTATACAATAATGGGAGCTGCCATGTTGTAACTTAGGTTACCTTCTCTGCTGTGGCCAATTAGAGACAGTTATAAATTAATCACTAGAGTGTGCAGCCAATGGCTGTGTGGAATAGAACAGTGTTCTGCACTTCCATTTCTAACAGGAACTGAGAAGCTCACAATTTTAGAATGGAATTACAGGAAAGGGGGACAAATAATTAATGAAAGTATATTGCAGACTTTTTTTTATACACACGATTTATTATTTTTTATTACCATCTCAAAGTGTTTAATGTCCCTTTAAGCTTTATGCTTTTCTGAAGCAGCAGTAATGATTTTAATATGATTTCGCTGATGGTAAAAGTGCTAAAAGTTAAAATATCACATACTATTTATTTTTTTTTGCCTCATGTTTCAGAGTTTGTTTGTTTTTAAACAGAAATACTGCCTTTATATTTATATATTCCAATTATCCATTAATTATTTCCGTCTTAAAAATATACAGAAGTGCAACTGTATGGAAATAAACTAATGTATGCAGATATGTAATTGCAACATTATCATATATTGAATTTGTCTAATTTCTACTAAACTAATATAAACTTTAGCACTTATAAATGTACAGCTTGGGATGTGGTGATCGTATCCTCTTTAAATAAAAAAAATAAAAAACAGGAGCAGACCAGTTATATCAGGAGACGTGTTTGTTTGGCAGATATTTATCAGGAACCCAGTTAGTTTCCCGTATTTTCATTTATGTTTAATTTGTATGTTTGTTTTTTGCATCTATCTTTACTAGCACACTAGCTACTGTTTGTGAGGCAATGACCCAACTAGTCACAACTTTGAACTTTGTTGTTTCATTATTTGGATTTTTTTCTGCATGGTCACCTCTGTTGCTCTGTCTAATAAAATTGGTTGGGAAATGAGCATTTAGAGATTTTTATGCACAATTGTTATGTTTAATTTTATTCATTCTCTAAACTCAGCAGTGCAACTATAGCCAATAGAAGCTTTCCAAACTATTAATGAAACAACTGAAGCAGTCTTTTGTATTGTAAAACTGTTTCCCGTTGATATTTATCTGTAAACATTTTTCTTAAAGTGCTCACCAAGGGCTAGATTACAAGTGGTGTGCTGATTTATCGCACACCCAATAGCCAGCTATTACAAGTGGCAAGTTATTGCTACCGCAAGCTCACTGTAGCTATTAGCTCTTATAAAATTAAATAATACACCCCCCAAAAAAGTAAAAGGGAAAAAGAATGGGGCTTATAGCACTCTTTCCTCATAAATAAGTAAAAGGTTAAAACATTCATTATATTAGTTAAAACAGGGAAACCCTGATTAAAGCACACCACCACCAAATAGTTAAAGCCGGGTTTCACCTCCCCCCCCCCTGTTTCCTGGCTGATAGCTGGCTACGTCAGCTTCAGGTGCCAGGGATGAAGGACACAGGTAAACAAGCAAACGCGTTTCGGCCTTTATGCAGGCCTTTCTCAATGTTTAAAAATTGACAAACCGAAGTAATGCGAATTAGTTCCTTTTAAACCTTATTCAGAAGCGATCAACCAATCATTATACGTATTGTCATCAGTCCCCTCCCCTTTTCAAATGCATACCTCTCAATGGTTTAGCTGGGGGGTGTGGTTAGCCATACTCTATTATTGCTTTGACAAATTTATGAGTCATTTAAGAAAAAAGAGACACAGCTTCTGAATAGTGCTATAATTGTGAATGGGATTAAATAGTATCACTGACATGTTACATAAGTGTTAGCGTATTATTATTTTGTTCTGCAATTACAATAAATGTTGCTAAGTCACAAGCGATCATGATACCATTGCTATTAGACTCCTGTGAAATACGCCACTTTAATAGAACGATCCATTTCACAACATATCTATGCAATCGTATCCAATCAATACTACTTATCATTATAACAATACCACTTCTTCTACAGAGCTTTAACGTATCCTAAATTTTCTGTGTAAGCGATACATAGTCTTATTATCACACAGCTAATGTATGACTCTGACATCCATAATTAGTGGTATTCTGTCATTTAACCCCTTCAACTCTAGGACACATCTAAAAACATCCACAGACAGTCATACTGTACTATAACTGGGTACACTCATTCAACATTACACTGTCTATTCTAAACATGGCCCTTTTTTAAATTATTAAATTCATTCATGCCATTCAGTATGACACAATTTAATCTAAAGATCCACTTAGGTACTACCCCTGATTCAAGGCACATGTATCCCCTCTATGGTGTTGCAGAACATGTCTTGCTAGTAATTTTCTTATCCAAGTCTTTCTTGGCATTGCGTGTATTACTAAGATGTTCTGTGATACGTGTCCCCAGACTTCTAGTCATCATGCCAACATGGAATTGGCTAGAATGACAAGATATGCAGTATACTACATTACAGTGCTACTTTTGCAGTTAATGTAGTTGTTGATGGTCCATTTCTCGTTAAATCTATCTATTACTACCTGCTTTTTACCCATATGTTGGCATACTCTACAGCTGCCCCATGGGATCAATCTTTTATAAAGTGGGGATTTTGTAAGCGAAACATAATTTTATTATCACACAGCTAATGTATGACTCTGACATCCATAATTAGTGGTATTTTGTCATTTAACCCCTTCAACTCCAGGACACGTCTAAAAACATCCACAGACAGTCATAATGTACCATAACTGGGTACACTCATTCAACATTATACTGTTGGCATTGCACAGGCAGTTGACAGGAACTGCTTGTGTAATGATAAATGCCAACAGCGTATGCTGTCGGCATTTATCGATGTGCGGCGGACATGATATGCTACATCGTATCATGTCCGCTCGCACTTTGATAAATTGACCCCTAAGTGTGCTCTTTAGGTTTCAACAACTCATTCCTGTTTTTATTCATAGCTATATGATATGCTCTAGCCAATGATTTATGTGAGTTATACCTTTATTAAATCCTGCAGCAACTCCACTGGTCCATTCCAAACAAAGAGAATATGATCTACGTACCTAGACCAGCGGGAAATATACTGTGTGAAATCATGCTATACCACCATCTCCTCCAACCATCCAATATTAATGTTGCCATAAGTAGGGGCACAAGATGTGCCCATAGCTGTGCCTCATTCTTGTAAATAAAACTTGTCATCAAACACAAAATAGTTATGATTCAATATGAAGTCTAATAACCTGATAATAAAATCCTTAGTTCCATTATTTATACCAGCATCTTACTATAGGAAATGATATACTGCCTTACATCCCCACTGTGTCTGAATACTGGTATATAAGGATTCCACATTGCAGGTAATCAGAATTGAATCTTTTGTACTTTTCAAGTCTTAAATTGTATTCAGTATGGGAATTGAATCTCTAGTGTGAGAAGGGAGAAAATTCACTATATTCCTTAAGCTAGCTTCCAAATATCTGTTTCCCCGTTCTGTCAAGGAGTCAATCCCTGACACAATTTGTCTCCCTGGGGGACATAACAAATTCTTATGCCCTTTGGGCAGCATATATGTTGCTACTTTTGGGTTATTAACAATCAAAAACTTACATTTTGTTTGATCAATAGAACCTTCAGTCAGAGCACCTTTAATCAATTTATTATATTGATCCAAAAACATTTCAGTAGGATTACTTATAAGACACTTATAATTGTTAGTATTTGTTAGCTGTCTTAAGGCCTTTTCAATATACATATTAGTAGGCCATATCACTATGTTCCCTCCCTTATCACTTTTTTTAAATCTGTATGTCAGTCCTCTTAGTTAATTCTTTTAAAGCATCTCTTTCTTGTTTTGTCAGATTATCCCCTACAATATTCTTGGTGTCTTTCATAGACAGTATATCATTACAGTGGAAAATGGGGAAAAGTGGTGAAAGGCGGTAAGTAAATCTCCAAGAAAAAACCTACAATTAAAGAAAAGTATCATAAAAGTCTATCCTGGCCAGGGTATAAGCATAAAGAGGACAATTATTAAGTAACTGTGAAAAGATATACAATCCCAAAAAAATTACTGGACCCTGAATAAAGTTACTGATACTGCGTCACAAAGATATAATTACAGAAAAAATATCAGTGGAAAATTATGTATACACCAAAGACACAAAAAGTTTTTAAATAATAATTTATCCCCACTTTTTCAATATCTTCAATATCTCAATTTCTTTAGTGTGTAGGTTTAAGTATTTTTAAATGTGTGGCTGGTATGACTGTTTGTGAATTTATTTACTAAACATTTTGTGTGTATGGTGTATACATAATTTTCCACTAATATTTTTTCTGTAATTATATCTTCGTGAGGCAGTATCAGTATAATATGAATTACTTTGTGACTAGGAGTCATTTTGATAGGAATGCAAAAAAATCCCCATTTTATAAAGGATCAATCCCGTGTGGCAGCTGTAGAGTATGCCAACATATGGTTAAAAAGCAGGTAGTAATAGATAGACTATCAACAACTACATTAACTGCAAAAGTACCAATGTAGTATACTGCATATCTTGTAATTGTAACTAATTCTATGTTGACATGACGGCTAGAAGTCTGGGGACTCGTATCACAGAACATCTTAGTAATACACGCAATGCTAAGAAAGACTTGGATAAGGGCAAGAAAATTATAAGTGTGGGAAGACATTTTCTGCAACACCATAGAGATGATACATGTGCCTTGAAATGTTGGGGCTTAGAGAAACTAAGGCCTGGCATCAGGGGTGGTAACAGTGAATCTATATTGTTACAAAGAGAAACTAAGTGGATCTTTAGATTAAATTGTGTCATACCGAATGGCATGAATGAATTTAATAATTATTGGGTGTTCCTTTAAAAATATATTTGTTGGCGGAGCCTGGAGGAGCTGAGGAATGGAAGCCTAAGGGTGAAGCTCCATGCAGAACATTAAGTAAATAGGCTTAAAAGTTGATGTAAGAGGCAAGAAATTAAGCACAGGAGAGGCTTGATACACGAAAACATGTTTGTGGTCTTTATGGATTAATAGAGAATCTTTGCCACGCTGATCCAAGGACCTTAATTACGGAGGTGAGCGCAACAGCGGTATAGCCGCCATCTCTACAGCCCACGTGGCACTACTTCACACATAGCTCTCACAGCGAGAGCGCAAGGAGTTAGAGACACTTGAAGTGGAGGCTGAAAGAATCGCATCGACGATCCGCAAATATGTGAGAGGACAGGAGAGGCGACAGAAGGGAAATGATGAAGGAGTAAACGGCCGTTGCAATATCTGGGCTCTGGATTGACAGGTATGCAGGGAAAGCCTGACCACGCATATCATTTAGGCTGGAGGCCTTTACCGGTCAATAAATGGAAAGGCTATAAGGGATCTATATAAAAGGCATGCTCACAAGTAAATTAAAAGAGACATAACACTATCCCAAGACACCGCTCCCAAAGATATACACTGGGTTAATAGGCTCAGATGCGACATGGAGATATAAGACACGGGGAGAGTGATTCTGGAGGAGGATTCTTTTTACTATTATGCTCTATCTATAAGCCAGCAGGCCCCAAACCCTGTACCCCTTCAGCCACTATTTCTTAAACACGACATGGGGGCCCAGATAGAAAAAGGCCTTGGGAAAAAGCCGGTCACTAGGGGCAACAAAGGTGCTAAAAGTGAATGTTTAAAGTTCCTGTGCCAGTGGACATAATATTCTTATTCCTGCTGACAATAAAAACTGAAAGCTGTTTTTTGCTTGCGGCCTAGCTGTCCCTCACTCCTATAGTACATGCCACACTTCACAGGGAGACAAGAAATTATCACAATGACTGCAAGGAAAAATTCCAAAACGCAATCACTTGCTAAACAGTCCTCGACTAACCTTTTCTTTAAACCTCTGAAGGGAGATAAGATGCCAGATACACAGATGCAACACTCAGATGAGGAGAGGGAGGTGGATGAGGGCTCTAAAGACAAATCAGAAGACTCAAGGCCTATCACCAAAGCAGATTTGGAGCATCTTGTCTCCAAGCAAGATATTAACATAAATTTTGAAAGACTGCTAGAAAGAATGGAGAGCTTGCAAAATTCTGTGACTAATAGTGTAACGGAATTGAAACAGGAGATAGTAGATCTGGGTTCCCGAGTAAACTCCCTGGAAGAAAATGGGGACTCAATGGTAGAGGATCTGAATGCAGTAACAAATAAAGTTACCTCTCAACAATCAGAAATTGACGATATATACGATAAACTAGAAGATTTAGAGAACCGTAGCAGAAGATCTAATATACGTCTAAAAGGAGTCCCTGAAACAATAGGCCCTAAAGAGTTAAATTTCTATCTGCATAACCTTTTCCTAAGTATTACTGGCTCAGAGGGTGAAGACAAATTCCAAATGGAAAGGGCTCACAGGGCACTTCGACCCAAACCAAAGGGGGAAGACCCCCCCAGGGATGTTATCATCAAGATGCTGCGCTTTCAAGAGAGAGAGGAATTGCTAGCAGCTGCGAGGAAGAATCCCACTTTTAAGTACCAAGGGAACGTTATTCAATTTTATCAGGACCTTTGCCTCCGGACCATACAGAGAAGAAGTTCTTTTCGACCTTTTACCTCGCTACTGAGGAAAAACCAAGTTCCATATAGATGGGGCTTTCCTTTTGCCCTGCATATATCGTGGGAAAACAGGTCTTTTTCTATCAAAGATCCTCAGGAAATCCCAGAAATCTGCCGTAAAATGAAATTAGATCCTCCGGCTATGCCGCAACAAGAACCTTCCTCTGAGCTGAACAACCAGGGGGGAAGACCACGTCAGAAGCATTGGTCCAAAATTCTGGACAAAAAACGGAAAACCTGATCACTCTGAAGTTTAAAAAAAATCTGCGTGAATAAGGGTGGAGCCCCCCCTTTTCTCTTTTCTTTTTTCCCCTTCTTATGTGTTGAAAACAAGGGGATGGTAACAGGAGATAAAATTCTGAACTCATATGGCCAGTAAGGACGCTCTCCAGAGGCCAGATAAGTATAATGGCAATCTGCAAATAGTTTGATAAAAAAAGTTTGTTGTTTGAAAGTTTCATACAGTATAAACAGGGAACCATACTGGAAGAAGGGGCCAAGTTTGGGTTGCAATTTCATGCTTTTTTTCTTCCCCTAGCAGGTATTATGCAGAGATAGAATGTGGGGGATGAGGTCCTGCCTGTTTGACTTATTATTTACAATTATTACTCTATGCCATGGAATGTTTTCCTACTGTTTTTTGTTGCCCTTCTCTATTCTTGCCTTTAGATAGGACATTTATTAAGTCATAATGAATAGGGTATGATGATATCTGCACTTAGGAACAGAATGTGTTGGAATCCTGTGGGGATTATCAAAGTTTTTGTTTACATGTTCAATGTTTTTTGTTATTTAATTTTTTGTTTTTTTAACCAGGTGTTTCCTTATAGATTTGGAAGTAAGAATGGGAGGAGATCTCGAGGTACTAGAGGGTATCAGGTACTTTGGTTTGATGTGGGAAAGGAGATTTTTATTAACTCTAACAGAATAGCTGAGATAGGCTTAACACAATTACATGAGAGGAAGGGAGAGGGGGAATATGGATGACACATAATATTAGACTAGTCTCCCATAACGTTAGGGGGTTGAATACAGACAATAAGAGATGGACGGCAATGACACACTACCTGAAGGTAAATGCAAACATAATTTTTCTCCAGGAAACGCACTTCGTGTCCCAGACAATCCCTAAATACTGGTTGCGACAGTTCCCCCATCACTTTCATTCAACAACCGACTCAAAAAAAGGGGGGTGACAATCCTAATACATAAATCTTTGGACTTTATACTTGATAGTGAGATAAGGGATAGCGAGGGCAGGTTTGTGATATTAAGAGGCTCAATTCAAAATACTAAAGTCACACTTTGTAATGTGTATGCACCCAATGAAACCCAGAATGCCTTTTTTGAGAAAATTTCACAACACCTTACCCAATGGTCACAGGATAGAATTATCTTGGCGGGGAATTTTAATGTTTCCATGAACTCCTTTAAGGGGGATGGAGCTAAGGGGCAGACAAGTAAAGAACATCGCCATAATGCAGTTGTCAAATCGATTAGGGAATCGATGGGGGCACACAACCTGATAGACTCTTGGGAGGCGTTAGGATATTCTAATCATGACTACACATACTATTCACCGGCACACAACTCATATTCCACCTTAGATTATATTTTTGTGAGTCAAATAATGATCCCTAATTTAGTGACCTCGAGCACGCAACCGTGTGTATGGTCAGATCATACATTAGTAATCTTAGAGCTAGCGGGAATTCTAAATTTTTTAAGACCCAGGTCATGGACATTTAACCCAGCGCTCCTTAAAAACCCAGGCATACAGGAGAAGATAAAAATAGCATTGAGGGAATATTGGCAGTTAAATGAGGGGTCCACGGATAACCCGTTAACGGTCTGGGCCGCACATAAGCCTGTGATGAGAGGTCTATTTATCAAAGAGAAGTCGATAGTGGTAAAACAATCAACACACATAGTGACCACACTGCAGAGGGAGGTCGAGACACTTGAGCTAGAACATAGACGCACACTATCCTCAGGGGTTTATAAGTCCCTCCAGTCCAATCGGAAAGAATTGTCTACAATTTTAAATGATAACTCTATGCGCGCAGCTATGAGGCTTAGGGCACACTATTATGTATATGCAAATAAGCCAGATAAATATCTGGCATATAAACTGAGGGAAAGAACCAAGTTCTTTGCCATACCCTCTATCCACAAACAGGATGGAAATTCCACATCAAACCCTCAGGAAATAACCGAGACTTTCGCTCAGTATTATGAAGGTCTCTATGATGGGAAAAAGGTAGATGGGGGGGACCTCAATCGGCAAACACAGGATTTTCTAGAGCAAGCTAAACTACCGACGATACAGGACACAGACTTGACAGGGTTGAATGCAGACATCACGACCTTAGAAATACTATCAGTAATCAAGGACCTTAAAACGGGTAAAGCGCCGGGCCCAGACGGATTAACAGGAGAATATTATAAATTATTTAAGAAAGAATTATTACCCCATTTATTGACTTTTTGTAATGGCATATTGGCGGGACGGGAATTGCCCAGGGATATGTTACAAGCCAAGATTGTGGTGATACCCAAAGTAGGGAAAAATTCGAAATATTGCCAGAACTATAGGCCCATTTCCCTGATTAACACAGATCTCAAAATCTTTACAAAAATAATGGCTAACAGACTTAAATTGATTCTACCATCACTCATCCACAAAGACCAAGTAGGCTTTATTATGGAAAGGGAGGCCCCAGATAACGTTAGGAGAACATTGACTCTAGTAGACTACCTTGTACAGACTAAAACACCATCGCTGCTACTAGCACTTGACGCGGAAAAAGCGTTCGACAGGGTAGATTGGCCTTTTATGTTTAGAGTTTTAGACAAAATGGGATTTAAGGGAGCCTTTATAAAGGCACTCACAACCATATATTCAAGACCAACGGCGGTAGTGGGGGCTGCAGGATACATCTCTAGGTCCATAGACATTTTGAATGGTACTCGTCAGGGAAGCCCACTCTCACTGCTTCTATTTGCCATTTGTATTGAACCACTTGCAGCGCTTATAAGGCAATCAGTAGATGTGTCGGGGGTACAGTTAGCAAACGACGAATACAAATTAACACTATTTGCGGACAACGTTTTATTGACGCTGACGAAGCCTTTCATTTCCTTACCTAACCTGTATGCTATTTTAGGGAAATTCGCAGAGATCTCAGGCTATAAGATTAACCTGGATAAATGCGAAGCCTTGCCGATTTGTCTCCCCTCTCATACACAAAAAACAGTAGAACTAAATTTTAATTTGACATGGGCAAAAACCCACATAACCTACTTGGGTGTCAAGATAAATAACACTCTCTCAGATTTATATGGGTTAAATTATACTCCTATTTATAAAACCATTAGGAAGGATCTAAATAACTGGAAGAAGAGTAGGTTCTCATGGTATGGGAGACTGTCGGCTATAAAAATGAATGTCCTCCCTAGGATTTTATACCTCTTTAGAGCTCTGCCGATTGGGGTCCCCGTGACGGATCTAAATGCCTTACAGTCTGATCTATTTCGGTTCCTGAGGGGAGATGGTAAACCTCGCATTGCATCACAGTTGTTGAAACAACATAGACAGATGGGGGGGTGGGAGTTCCGAATCTAGTGGACTATTATCACGCGTCTAGATTGGCACAGTCGGTCATCCTGGGGAAAAACTTTCAGGGAGTCATTTGGCCAAAGATAGAGGCGGCTATTGAGGGCAGCGAGAATCCAGCGGATATTTTATGGGACCCTTTGTGGAAGACAAAAAAACTCACATACAGATCACCAGTGACACATGAGACACTTTACACCTGGCATAGGATGGCTAAACAGATGGGCTTGTTGAGTCCTCAGTCAATATTATTACCTTTAAAGTTTTTGCTACCTAAGGAACTAAGAAAAGTGGTGGGAAAATGGGAAAATAAAGGGTTATATAGGGTAGCGGATTTCCTAGATAAATCAGCAACACTCACTTTTAACCAGATCAGAGACAAGATTCAGCCAAACGTTTTAAACTGGTTTCTCTACCTACAGATCTCGTCAGCTATTTCTCAATACATGGCGGGTAGAACAAGCCAACCCTTGACCTAACTAGAAAGATTATGCACCACACAATCTAGGGGGAAACATGTAATATCTCAGATTTACATAACATTGCAAGGAAAGAAAGACACTCTTAAGGGTCCCAATATGGAGAGATGGGAGAGAGATGTAGGGGAAGTGAGGGAAAAGGAAACTTGGGAAAAGATTTTCTCAGAAACAGGGAAGGGTCTGCTTAGTGCAGACATGAAAGAAAATTGCTTGAAGGTAGCCTTTAGATGGTACCTGACCCCAGAACGGACAGCTCACATTCCCTCCCTAAATAGTGCTCTCTGTTACAGGGGGTGTGGAGTGAGGGGCACGTATAGACACATGTGGTGGGACTGTTCCATAGTACGGCCATTATGGGAGAAATTATCGAACCTCCTTAGCGACACATTAGATGAAAGGATTGAGTTGACAATAACCCAAGCACTTTTACACGAGAGGGTACGTCCTCTAAATTCAGCGATTAATATTTTTATTAAGACCTTATGTACCTGCCTTCGTATATGCATTGCTAGACATTGGAAGGTAGGGGCTCCAGGGTGGACAGAAGTACTAGATAAGATAAACGATACCTATCTAATGTCAGAACTAGCAGCATGGACACAGGGGAATAATGAACAGTTTCAAAAAATATGGTTCTACTGGATCATGAAAGGCTATGCTAGACCACACCCCAACCAGGAGGGAAATGAGTAAAAGAGAGAGGTATAGTGAGGTAGCACGGAAGGAAATAGAAAGATCCCACTATGGACAGATATTTGGTTCCTCGAAGTATGAGACGAATCTACTAACATTGACTTCCATAGCAATAACTGGACAAAGGAAAGATACGTATAAGGTTTGGAAACACCTGGGGGGAGGGGGGGAGAGGGGTTTTGTATTAAGGTTATGATGTACTGTTTATTATACCATAATTTGAAAGGTGAGATATTCTCAAAAGTGATAAATTCCACTTGCTGTAAAAATGTTACGAGTTTTATGTAAAAGACTACCACAGCACATGTCAGCGAAATATGTGTAATTACTGATATTCACCTTTAATGTATATCTATGTTTTTCTATTATGTTTATAAAATCAATAAAAACCATTTCAATTAAAAATATATTTGTTTAGAATAGACAGTGTAATGTTGAATGAGTGTACTCAGAGTAGTACATTAGCTGTGTGATAATAAGACTATGTATCACTTACACAGAAAATTTAGGATACGTTAAAGCTCTGTAGAAGAAGTGGTATTGTTATTCTGATAAGTAGTATCAATTGGATCGCATAGATATGTTGTGAAAGGGATCCTTCTATTGAAGTGGCATATTTCACCGGAGTCTAATAGTGATGGTATCATGATCACTTGTGACTTAGCAACATTTACTGTGATTGCAGAACAAAATAATAATACGCTAACACCTTTATAATTTGTCAGTGATACTATTTAATCCCATTCATAATTATAGAACTATTCAGAAGCTGTGTCTCTTTTTTCTGAAATGACTCATAAATTTGTCAAACCAATAACCCTAGCTACACCATTGAGAGGCATGCATTTGAAAATGGGAGGGGACTGATGACAATACGCATCATGATTGGTTGATCGCTTCTGAACTAAAAGGAACTCATTCCCAATGCTTCGGTTTGTCAATGTTTAAACATTGAGAAAGGCCTGTCTAAAGGCCGAAACGCATATGTTTGTTTATACGTGTCCTTCACCCCTGGCACCTGAAGCCGACATTTCCAGCTATCGGCCAGGAAACAGGGGGGGTGAAACACGGTTTTAACTATTAAGTGGTGGTGTGCTTTAATCAGGGTTTCAATGTTTTAACTAATAGAATAAAGGTAATGTTTTAACCTATTTACTTATTTATGAGGAAGGAGTGCTATAAGCCCCATTCTTTTTCCCTTTTCCTTTTTTTTGGGGGTGTATTATTTAAGTATCAGTTATAAAATAAAAACACCCCCTAATCTAAGAATAAACTACCAGTAGCCCTTAAAAGAGCTTTTTGCAGGGCACTGCCCCAAGATAAACAGTTCTTTTATAGAAAAAAGTCTACGTCCCCCTAACACTAAAAAACCTAAACTACCCTACTCAAAATAAAACAAATACCCCCCCAAAAAAACCTTAAGAAAACCTAAATCTAACCACCAGGTTGGTACTCACCATTCCTGAAGTCCGATGGAGAAGGTCCTGTTCCACGCCGTAAAGTCTTCTTCCAAGCGGTGACCTCTTCTTTCATCTTCCAGGAACAATCCGGCATGGAGCGGAGCTGAAGACCGATGACCGTGGAGCTGAAGACCGGCAACCATGGAACTGAAGACCGGCGATCCTGGAACTGAAGACCGGCGACCCTGGAACTGAAGACCGGCGACCGCGGAGCCATGGAGCGTGAAGGATCCTCTTTGTATGATCGCCGCCGTACACTGAATAGTGAATTCAATGTACGCGATTAAAGATGGCATCCCTTGAATTCCTATTGGCTGATTTGATTCTTCAAATTCAAATCAGCCAATAGGATGAGAGCCTCTGAAATCCTATATCGCGGTCATCGGTTTTCAGCTCCGCTCCGCACCGGATGTTCCTGGAAGAAGAAAGAAGAGGTCGCCACTTGGAAGAAGACTTCACCGCCAGGATCAGGACCTTCTCCGCCGGACTTCAGGAACAGTGAGTAACAACCTAGGGGTTAAACTTAGGCTTCTTTAAGGGTTTTTTGGGGGGTTTGTTTTATTTAGATGAGGGATGGCCAGTAAAAGAGCTAAATGCCCTTTTAAGGGCAATGCCCAAACAAATACCCTTTTCAGGGCAATGGGTAATTTAGGTTTTTTAGTGTTAGGTTCTTTTATTTTGGGGGGGGGTTACTATTAGGGGGACTTAGACTTTTTTTTCAGTAAAAGAGCTGTTTATCTTTGGGCAATGCCCTGCAAAAAGCCCTTTTAAGGGCTACTGGCAATTTATTCTTAGATTAGGGGGTGTTTTTATTTTGGGGGAGGCTTTTTTATTTTCATAGGGATTAGGTTTAATTTTGTAAACTTTGGTAATTAGTTTTTTTATTTTCTGTAATTTTAGCCTTTTTTATTTTTTGTAATCTTAGCTCTTTTTTTTGTAACTTTAGTATTTTTTAGTTTAGCTAATTTGTGTTAATTTAGGGGGTTTTAGGTTAGGGGGCTTAGTAATTTAATTAGTTATTTGCGTTGTGGGTTTTGGCGGTTTAAGGGGTTAATAGGTTAATTAGGTTTATTGCGATGTGGGGATTTGCAGTTTAGGGGTTAATAGGGTAAATAGGTTTATTGCGATGTGTGGGTTTTGTGGTTTAGGGGTTAATAGGTTAATTTTATTTATTGCAATGTGGAGGTTTTGCGGTTTAGGGGTTAATAGGGTAATTAGGTTTATTGCGATGTGTGGGTTTTGCGGTTTAGGGGTTAATAGGTTAATTATGTTTATTGCAATGTGAGAGTTTTGCGGTTTAGGGGTAATAGGGTAATTAGGTTTATTGAGATGTGGGGGGTTTGCGGTTTAGGGGTTAATAGGGTAATTAGGTTTATTGCGATGTGGGTGGTTGATGGTTAAGGGATTAAGGGGTTAATTACTTTATTATTTGCGATGTGTGGGTTTGCGGTGTAGGTGTTAATACTTTGTGTGGGAGGTTCATTTTTTTTGTTATACTTTATGCGGGCGGTGTTTTTTTGTTTTTTTTTTAATGCTCCGTTTTCCTTCACTGCATCTCGGTGGATTCCGAAAACATTTACCTAGATGCAGCTTTGAGCGACTAAACCCCTTCACTGTGCTAGTTCTCATGCCGTGTCTGACGACAAAGTGAATGCAAGCTTGCGTTCACATTGCACTCAACTTGTAATGCCAGTGCACATTAGTGTGCACTAGTATTACTTAGTGGAGCGCAAATATCCCTTTTGTGAAAGTGATATTTAGCGCTCCACTTGTAATCTGGCCCTAAATATTGAATATTTTCTTCTTTTTTTTTAATTACCCATTCTATGCCCCTGCAACAAGACAAACAAAGGGAAAATGTAGGATAAGTTACCAAAATCGCATACTCACATAATTATAATAATAAAAAGCAACATCAGCTTCCCTATAGCTCAGTATAATCTCAAAATGTGAACTTTACTACTTGAATATTGAAATATAAATCCTAATCTGCACAGCCTCCTAACATGTATGGAAGTATGCCCATCATGCCAATATAAATATGCCATTCATATGGTTACTGAGTGTTTAGAATATAGCTTTCCTTTTACCTTAAGAGGTGTGAATAGGCTATTGTATCTTTCAGTTTCAGCAGACTTCTTAGTTGTACGCGGCAGGAAGGGGTTAAGGGGTTAGCAATTAAAAC
This sequence comes from Bombina bombina, assembly GCF_027579735.1. Taxonomy (NCBI): domain Eukaryota; kingdom Metazoa; phylum Chordata; class Amphibia; order Anura; family Bombinatoridae; genus Bombina; species Bombina bombina. The sequence continues at coordinate 372,062,806 of NC_069502.1, forward strand.
GATTTTGCATTGTGATCACTCAGGAAACTTGTCAACCAATTTGGTGCAAAAGCAATAAACCTATGTGTTTTTCTTTCCTTTGCAATTGCATAGAAAGTGTATTATCTCAATGAGACCCTAATGTACCCAGAATGGTTTATAGCAGGATGGTGCTATGAATTGTGATAAAAATGCTATTTTAAATTTAATAATGATCCTGTACACACTTATTAATAATTTCAATAATGATATTATAAGCTAATATTGAACCATTGTAAAAAAATTCTCTCTTTTTTGTAGCATTAGGAATGAATTTACTGGATGTAAGGCCATAGTTCTATGTACTTACTCCCACACTATGTATGCTTAACTAATACTAACATGCTCCTAAACCTACATTTCCAAAGATATTCAGAACAGAACATTGACTATAATTAACCTCTTGGAAACCATAAATCTCCAACCATCTACAACATAATCATTTGGCTATAATAGTCACAGACAATAATAATGAATAATGCTAGCTCTATGCAATATATGCATAAGAAATAAATATAAATGTAAGTGTATCTGTTTATACTCCGTAAATTCAAATGCAGCATTGCATACAATCTTTAGAAATGAAAATATTATAGAGTGTATGTTATATATATCAAATATAATGTGGACTGCCAGACACCAAGAAAGGTTGGTGTTATTTATATTTCTTTCATGTAATTAGCAAGAGTCCATGAGCTAGTGACGTATGGGATATACATTCCTACCAGGAGGGGCAAAGTTTCCCAAACCTCAAAATGCCTATAAATACACCCCTCACCACACCCACAATTCAGTTTTACAAACTTTGCCTCCTATGGAGGTGGTGAAGTAAGTTTGTGCTAGATTCTACGTTGATATGCGCTCCGCAGCAAGTTGGAGCCCGGTTTTCCTCTCAGCGTGCAGTGAATGTCAGAGGGATGTGAGGAGAGTATTGCCTATTTGAATGCAGTGATCTCCTTCTACGGGGTCTATTTCATAGGTTCTCTGTTATCGGTCGTAGAGATTCATCTCTTACCTCCCTTTTCAGATCGACGATATACTCTTATTTATATACCATTACCTCTGCTGATTCTCGTTTCAGTACTGGTTTGGCTTTCTACAAACATGTAGATGAGTGTCCTGGGGTAAGTAAATCTTATTTTCTGTGACACTCTAAGCTATGGTTGGGCACTTTGTTTATAAAGTTCTAAATATATGTATTCAAACATTTATTTGCCTTGACTCAGAATGTTCAGCATTCCTTATTTTCAGACAGTCAGTTTCATATTTGGGATAATGCATTTGAATCAAACATTTTTTCTTACCTTAAAAATTTGACTCTTTTTTCCCTGTGGGCTGTTAGGCTCGCGGGGGCTGAAAATGCTTCATTTTATTGCGTCATTCTTGGCGCGGACTTTTTTGGCGCAAAAAATCTTTTCCGTTTCCGGCGTCATACGTGTCGCCGGAAGTTGCGTCATTTTTTGATGTTCTTTTGCGCCAAAAATGTCGGCGTTCCGGATGTGGCGTCACTTTTGGCGCCAAAAGCATTTAGGCGCCAAATAATGTGGGCGTCTTATTTGGCGCTAAAAAATATGGGCGTCGCTTTTGTCTCCACATTATTTAAGTCTCATTTTTCATTGCTTCTGGTTGCTAGAAGCTTGTTCTATGGCATTTTTTCCCATTCCTGAAACTGTCATTTAAGGAATTTGATCAATTTTGCTTTATATGTTGTTTTTTCTCTTACATATTGCAAGATGTCTCACGTTGCATCTGAGTCAGAAGATACTTCAGGAAAATCGCTGTCTAGTGCTGGAACTACCAAAGCTAAGTGTATCTGCTGTAAACTTTTGGTAGCTATTCCTCCGGCTGTTGTTTGTATTAATTGTCATGACAAACTTGTTAATGCAGATAATATTTCCTTTAGTAATGTACCATTGCCTGTTGCAGTTCCTTCAACATCTAAGGTGCAGAATGTTCCTGATAACATAAGAGATTTTGTTTCTGAATCCATCATGAAGGCTATGTCTGTTATTTCTCCTTCTAGAAAACATAAAAAATCTTTTAAAACTTCTCTCCCTACAGATGAATTTTTAAATGAACATCATCATTCTGATTCTGATGACTCTTCTGGTTCAGAGGATTCTGTCTCAGAGATTGATGCTGATAAATCTTCATATTTATTTAAAATGGAATTTATTCGTTCTTTACTTAAAGAAGTACTAATTGCTTTAGAAATAGAGGATTCTGGTCCTCTTGATACTAATTCTAAACGTTTAGATAAGGTATTTAAATCTCCTGTGGTTATTCCAGAAGTTTTTCCTGTTCCTAATGCTATTTCTGAAGTAATTTCTAAAGAATGGGATAAATTGGGTAATTCATTTACTCCTTCTAAACGTTTCAAGCAATTATATCCTGTGCCGTCTGACAGATTAGAATTTTGGGACAAAATCCCTAGAGTTGATGGGGCTATTTCTACCCTTGCTAAACGTACTACTATTCCTACGTCAGATGGTACTTCGTTTAAGGATCCTTTAGATAGGAAAATTGAATCCTTTCTAAGAAAAGCTTATCTGTGTTCAGGTAATCTTCTTAGACCTGCTATATCATTGGCTGATGTTGCTGCAGCTTCAACTTTTTGGTTGGAAACTTTAGCGCAACAAGTAACGGATCATGATTCTCATAATATTATTATTCTTCTTCAGCATGCTAATAATTTTATCTGTGATGCCATTTTTGATATTATCAGAGTTGATGTCAGGTTTATGTCTCTAGCTATTTTAGCTAGAAGAGCTTTATGGCTTAAGACTTGGAATGCTGATATGGCTTCTAAATCAACTCTACTTTCCATTTCTTTCCAGGGTAACAAATTATTTGGTTCTCAGTTGGATTCTATTATCTCAACTGTTACTGGTGGGAAAGGAACTTTTTTACCACAGGATAAAAAATCTAAGGGTAAAAACAGGGCTAATAATCGTTTTCGTTCCTTTCGTTTCAACAAAGAACAAAAGCCTGATCCTTCATCCTCAGGAGCAGTTTCAGTTTGGAAACCATCTCCAGTCTGGAATAAATCCAAGCCTTCTAGAAAGGCAAAGCCTGCTTCTAAGTCCACATGAAGGTGCGGCCCTCATTCCAGCTCAGCTGGTATGGGGCAGGTTACGTTTTTTCAAAGAAATTTGGATCAATTCTGTTCACAATCTTTGGATTCAGAACATTGTTTCAGAAGGGTACAGAATTGGTTTCAAGATGAGACCTCCTGCAAAGAGATTTTTTCTTTCCCGTGTCCCAGTAAATCCAGTGAAAGCTCAAGCATTTCTGAATTGTGTTTCAGATCTAGAGTTGGCTGGAGTAATTATGCCAGTTCCAGTTTCGGAACAGGGGATGGGGTTTTATTCAAATCTCTTCATTGTACCAAAGAAGGAGAATTCCTTCAGACCAGTTCTGGATCTAAAAATATTGAATCGTTATGTAAGGATACCAACGTTCAAAATGGTAACTGTAAGGACTATCTTGCCTTTTGTTCAGCAAGGGCATTATATGTCCACAATAGATTTACAGGATGCATATCTGCATATTCCGATTCATCCAGATCATTATCAGTTCCTGAGATTCTCTTTTCTGGACAAGCATTACCAGTTTGTGGCTCTGCCGTTTGGCCTAGCTACAGCTCCAAGAATTTTTACAAAGGTTCTTGGTGCCCTTCTGTCTGTAATCAGAGAACAGGGTATTGTGGTATTTCCTTATTTGGACGATATCTTGGTACTTGCTCAGTCTTTACATTTAGCAGAATCTCATACGAATCGACTTGTGTTGTTTCTTCAAGATCATGGTTGGAGGATCAATTTACCAAAAAGTTCATTGATTCCTCAGACAAGGGTAACCTTTCTGGGTTTCCAGATAGATTCAGTGTCCATGACTCTGTCTTTAACAGACAAGAGACGTCTAAAATTGATTTCAGCTTGTCGAAATCTTCAGTCACAATCATTCCCTTCGGTAGCAATATGCATGGAAATTCTAGGTCTTATGACTGCTGCATCGGACGCGATCCCCTTTGCTCGTTTTCACATGCGACCTCTTCAGCTCTGTATGCTGAATCAATGGTGCAAGGATTACACAAAGATATCTCAATTAATATCTTTAAAACCGATTGTACGACACTCTCTAACGTGGTGGACAGATCACCATCGTTTAATTCAGGGGGCTTCTTTTGTGCTTCCGACCTGGACTGTAATTTCAACAGATGCAAGTCTCACAGGTTGGGGAGCAGTGTGGGGATCTCTGATAGCACAAGGAGTTTGGGAATCTCAGGAGGTGAGATTACGATCAATATTTTGGAACTCCGTGCAATTTTCAGAGCTCTTCAGTTTTGGCCTCTTCTGAAGAGAGAATCGTTCATTTGTTTTCAGACAGACAATGTCACAACTGTGGCATACATCAATCATCAAGGAGGGACTCACAGTCCTCTGGTTATGAAAGAAGTATCTCGAATTCTGGTTTGGGCGGAATCCAGCTCCTGTCTAATCTCTGCGGTTCATATCCCAGGTATAGACAATTGGGAAGCGGATTATCTCAGTCGCCAAACGTTGCACCCGGACGAATGGTCTCTTCACCCAGAGGTATTTCTTCAGATTGTTCAAATGTGGGAACTTCCAGAAATAGATCTGATGGCGTCTCATCTAAACAAGAAACTTCCCAGGTATCTGTCCAGATCCCGGGATCCTCAGGCGGAGGCAGTGGATGCATTATCATTTCCTTGGAAGTATCATCCTGCCTATATCTTTCCGCCTCTAGTTCTTCTTCCAAGAGTAATCTCCAAGATTCTGAAGGAATGCTCGTTTGTTCTGCTGGTAGCTCCGGCATGGCCTCACAGGTTTTGGTATGCGGATCTTGTCCGGATGGCCTCTTGCCAACCGTGGACTCTTCCGTTAAGACCAGACCTTCTGTCGCAAGGACCTTTTTTCCATCAGGATCTGAAATCCTTAAATTTAAAGGTATGGAGATTGAACGCTTGATTCTTGGTCAAAGAGGTTTCTCTGACTCTGTGATTAATACTATGTTACAGGCGCGTAAATCTGTATCTAGAGAGATATATTATAGAGTCTGGAAGACCTATATTTCTTGGTGTCTTTCTCATCATTTTTCTTGGCATTCCTTTAGAATACCGAGAATTTTACAGTTTCTTCAGGATGGTTTAGATAAGGGTTTGTCCGCAAGTTCCTTGAAAGGTCAAATCTCTGCTCTTTCTGTTCTTTTTCACAGAAAGATTGCTATTCTTCCTGATATTCATTGTTTTGTACAAGCTTTGGTTCGTATAAAACCTGTCATTAAGTCAATTTCTCCTCCTTGGAGTTTGAATTTGGTTCTGGGGGCTCTTCAAGCTCCTCCGTTTGAACCTATGCATTCATTGGACATTAAATTACTTTCTTGGAAAGTTTTGTTCCTTTTGGCAATCTCTTCTGCCAGAAGAGTTTCTGAATTATCTGCTCTTTCTTGTGAGTCTCCTTTTCTGATTTTTCATCAGGATAAGGCGGTGTTGCGAACTTCTTTTGAATTTTTACCTAAAGTTGTGAATTCCAACAACATTAGTAGAGAAATTGTGGTTCCTTCATTATGTCCTAATCCTAAGAATTCTAAGGAGAAATCGTTGCATTCTTTGGATGTTGTTAGAGCTTTGAAATATTATGTTGAAGCTACTAAGTCTTTCCGAAAGACTTCTAGTTTATTTGTTAAAATCAAACACAGGAAAGAGGCGCCGTATGTGTGAATCTGAAGAAGCCAACGACAAATATAAGACATGTGCAGGGTACTCACAATGTGAAAAGGCACTCCAATGTGCCTATAGGGGCAGGCTGGTATTCACAGCAAACCAGCTGGCTGAACCGGCTAACCAGGATACCCAAGGTAGAGGACTCTATGTCTTGATGGACTGTGTATACTGGATCCAGCAATGTGGGAACAGGAGCTAGGTGCAAACACAGGCACACCACTGTGTGAATCTGTAGGAGTACACAGGTAAATATGCAATCTGTGCAGGGTACTCACATTCTGTAGCGGCACTCAGTTGTGCCAGTAGAGGCAAGCTGGCTTTCTCAGCAACCCAGCTAGCTGTGTAGAGTATGAAGCAGGATACTAGGCAGCAATCAGGATTGGCAGGTAGCTCAGAAATGGACAATTGCAATGAGGATATATGATTAAAAGAAGGATTTTAATAAAAATTAAAAGCAATAAAATACATATATTCCTCATGCACAGTAAGTAAGTAGCATGCAACGCGTTTCTCAGTATCAACCGTTTCCTCAGGCATGTGTTCTAACTCTACATAAACATCTTATAAAGGCCTGAGCTACCTGTATTGCCCCACCCTTCATGACAAAAGAAACCAATCACAAAGGCCCTTTGTTTAATTGCCCATTAGTTGATACACCTGCACACTTCTCATACCAAACCCTAATATGCTTGCAGGGCTTGTACATGTTTTGTATTAAATGGGGGAGGAAAACCTAACTAAATGTCTTTTTGAAAAAAGTGCCCCAGTTGAGGATCATAATAACATTACTGAATGTTTAAAGAATAACATATATGCTCCCGGTATGTGGCCTTAAATAAATAACATACTCTCTGCGATTGACCTCATTCTATAACCATAAAACCAAATATTCATACCTGTCTGCTGGTCTTTGGCGTAGTACCTAACAAATACACAAAATATCCAAATATCGAAATTTTTCTATATTAGATCTTCTGTATTTCACTGTGGATCACTAATCGCCTAATACACACAATTTTGTCAAAAACAAATGACCGCCACCCAGATCGTAAAAAGTAAACAATCCTCTGTGATTGTTTGGCGTCTGACGTCAACGCCAATGATAGGCTGATAGGTTCCAACTTTCTAACCAATCCTAAATGAGAACCGCTACACACCCCCACTGGAGCGTGTCCGCGAATCTTCAAACTCATAACAAATGGAAAAAAGGCTCTCTCATTGAAGTCCTCGGTGCCCACAGCCCTCTGTAAACATTACCAGCACCGGCTCTGGTATCGATCAGTGTCGCAAGCTAGATCCAGCTCCCGCATATAGGCCGATTTAGGGGAAACTTCTCCCAGCTCAGGTCCATCAGTGGCAAGACTCACCTCCTCACTACGTCACTCAGCTGTCAGCAACATCCTCCGTAAATACTCCCACAACTGGGTACACTCGCTCCTATGGCTAAGCGATACTAGTGCCAGCAGCTATTCCTGTTGTTTAGCCTATGATGCAGCAAGGTATCTAATGGGTGACATTGTATATATGGCAAGAAAAGTTGAAAAGATTATCGCCACTATATGATCCAAAATGAATCTCTACCTAGTGCCCCAATATACAACCCAAAACAATAACGAGACAAACTGACCCTCTACATGATCATAACCACCATGCTTGGTGGTCCATACCTAAACTAGGTGTGCTCTCCGCACACTAATATTTATAACAAGTGTAACAAGTAAACGTGCTAATTTTTTTAGAGTCCAATACACTCACTGGTCTATATTGTATTAACAACATTTTCTCTTTATAAAATACTGTATGTCAGAAAATGATTTACATATTGTAACCCTTGATTGATAAGGTACAATGACCTACCAAACCCCTTATATACCACACTATCATCCCTGCCAGTGCTATGCATTAGAGTTATACTAAGAAGGTCATTAGTTATAAACCACTATGTGCATATGACCATGATAAAAAAAAGGTGCTTCACATATTGTGACCCTTATTTATTAATATATATAATAATAATATCATACCATTCTCCTCATACTCAAATACTTCTAACCATACTGGTGCCATAAATAACTAAATGGTCCTAAATCTCTACCGAAAATAATCATGTGAATAATGGACAAGTGATACTAAATTAACCCAAACTTTTATCCTATCTCATTTAACATAATACATATGTAAAATCAATCAGTGAAGGTTCCTGGTCATGATATACCATTAAACGTGATATATATACAATCATAAACAATTATAGTGATGGTGATGACTAATGTTGTGCGTGATGTATATACTAAATCAAAAATGGTCTGTGTATATAAGAAATTCTCAAATGGGAATGTGTTGGAATCTGTGTGTGATGTAATTTTGTTGTGTAATCTCCATATAGTGGTATATGTGTATAGTGATATCCCTATGTACCTGATAGAACAATTAGCTCTAGGTGTGTGTATATAGAGAAATGGGCAGATGTCAACATAGGATTAAACTCCGGTTCACAAAAAAGTGCACAAAATCATACAAAGCTTGCAGTGTCTATCACTTCATTGAGACCTGATGGAAACGACGTTTTGAACCTATAGATCCAATAGGTCTCTCTTTGTCGGAGTCGTGAGGGAGTATTTACGGAGGATGTTGCTGACAGCTGAGTGACGTAGTGAGGAGGTGAGTCTTGCCGCTGATGGACCTGAGCTGGGAGAAGTTTCCCCTAAATCGGCCTATATGCGGGAGCTGGATCTAGCTTGCGACACTGATCGATACCAGAGCCGGTGCTGGTAATGTTTACAGAGGGCTGTGGGCACCGAGGACTTCAATGAGAGAGCCTTTTTTCCATTTGTTATGAGTTTGAAGATTCGCGGACACGCTCCAGTGGGGGTGTGTAGCGGTTCTCATTTAGGATTGGTTAGAAAGTTGGAACCTATCAGCCTATCATTGGCGTTGACGTCAGACGCCAAACAATCACAGAGGATTGTTTACTTTTTACGATCTGGGTGGCGGTCATTTGTTTTTGACAAAATTGTGTGTATTAGGCGATTAGTGATCCACAGTGAAATACAGAAGATCTAATATAGAAAAATTTCGATATTTGGATATTTTGTGTATTTGTTAGGTACTACGCCAAAGACCAGCAGACAGGTATGAATATTTGGTTTTATGGTTATAGAATGAGGTCAATCGCAGAGAGTATGTTATTTATTTAAGGCCACATACCGGGAGCATATATGTTATTCTTTAAACATTCAGTAATGTTATTATGATCCTCAACTGGGGCACTTTTTTCAAAAAGACATTTAGTTAGGTTTTCCTCCCCCATTTAATACAAAACATGTACAAGCCCTGCAAGCATATTAGGGTTTGGTATGAGAAGTGTGCAGGTGTATCAACTAATGGGCAATTAAACAAAGGGCCTTTGTGATTGGTTTCTTTTGTCATGAAGGGTGGGGCAATACAGGTAGCTCAGGCCTTTATAAGATGTTTATGTAGAGTTAGAACACATGCCTGAGGAAACGGTTGATACCGAGAAACGCGTTGCATGCTACTTACTTACTGTGCATGAGGAATATATGTATTTTATTGCTTTTAATTTTTATTAAAATCCTTCTTTTAATCATATATCCTCATTGCAATTGTCCATTTCTGAGCTACCTGCCAATCCTGATTGCTGCCTAGTATCCTGCTTCATACTCTACACAGCTAGCTGGGTTGCTGAGAAAGCCAGCTTGCCTCTACTGGCACAACTGAGTGCCGCTACAGAATGTGAGTACCCTGCACAGATTGCATATTTACCTGTGTACTCCTACAGATTCACACAGTGGTGTGCCTGTGTTTGCACCTAGCTCCTGTTCCCACATTGCTGGATCCAGTATACACAGTCCATCAAGACATAGAGTCCTCTACCTTGGGTATCCTGGTTAGCCGGTTCAGCCAGCTGGTTTGCTGTGAATACCAGCCTGCCCCTATAGGCACATTGGAGTGCCTTTTCACATTGTGAGTACCCTGCACATGTCTTATATTTGTCGTTGGCTTCTTCAGATTCACACATACGGCGCCTCTTTCCTGTGTTTGATTTTAGATTTATAACCTTTGGAGGGTGAAGATCGAGTGCTGCCTCCAGTCCCATAGAAGACAGATACCTATACCAGATTGGGTTATCCTGGACTTTGTATATTTGTCTATCATCTTGATCTAGGATTGGGTATAATATTGTGAATACACACACTTACATTGTATCTATGTTATATTAGTACTTTGTTGATTGTTTGTCTGAAACATCCATATATGGTCACGTGGGCCTACATATATATTATACACCGTTCTTAGTAGCGCCCCCTATTGGGTTATTCCCTTTGTTCTTAGTTTATTTGTTATCTTTTCCGGTTCTAGAAAAGGCCAGAAAGCTTCTGCCATTTCTTTGGCATCTTGGTTGAAATCTTTAATTCATCTTGCCTATGTTGAGTCGGGTAAAACTCCGCCTCAGAGGATCACAGCTCATTCTACTAGGTCAGTTTCTACTTCCTGGGCGTTTAGGAATGAAGCTTCGATTGATCAGATTTGCAAAGCAGCAACTTGGTCCTCTTTGCATACTTTTACTAAATTCTACCATTTTGATGTATTTTCTTCTTCTGAAGCAGTTTTTGGTAGAAAAATACTTCAGGCAGCGGTTTCAGTTTGAATCTTCTGCTTATGTTTTTCATTAAACTTTATTTTGGGTGTGGATTATCTTCAGCAGGAATTGGCTGTCTTTATTTTATCCCTCCCTCTCTAGTGACTCTTGTGTGGAAAGATCCACATCTTGGGTAGTCATTATCCCATACGTCACTAGCTCATGGACTCTTGCTAATTACATGAAAGAAAACATAATTTATGTAAGAACTTACCTGATAAATTCATTTCTTTCATATTAGCAAGAGTCCATGAGGCCCGCCCTTTTTTGTGGTGGTTATGATTTTTTTGTATAAAGCACAATTATTCCAATTCCTTATTTTATATGCTTTCGCACTTTTTTATCACCCCACTTCTTGGCTATTCGTTAAACTGAATTGTGGGTGTGGTGAGGGGTGTATTTATAGGCATTTTGAGGTTTGGGAAACTTTGCCCCTCCTGGTAGGAATGTATATCCCATACGTCACTAGCTCATGGACTCTTGCTAATATGAAAGAAATGAATTTTTCAGGTAAGTTCTTACATAAATTATGTTTTTAGTGAAAAATAAATACATAGACACAAATAAAGTAAAATATGGACAAACAGTTAATTTATTTGGAAATATTCCATTACCAACCATCATAAAAATTACAACAACCCAAGGTTTTCTAGGGGCCAGATTACGAGTGGAGCACTATCGTTAGCGTGATGGAGCATAAAAGCATAAAAGCGATCATGAGATTGTTGTGTTTTTTACACTCTAATCCATATACTGGCATGCTATTTAAATTACTACAAATTAATTTACACGACCTTGCAATAATTTTCGATCCCCATATTTTCTATGGGCGGTGTTAAGCAGCAATGTCCGCTCGTATTACAAGTTGAAATTAAATGGGATCAAACAAAAGCAATCACATTTAATGCTCAAACGTTTTACATGACCGGAAAGTTTGTGTAAAGGTTTTGGCAGGAGGAAAAATTGCATTAAACTACACTATTAATACCTAAACTGCCACATAGCCCATTGCAAAGTACTGCCACACCCACATTGCTAATTATCTGCTACATTATAAACCCCTAAACCCCCACATCTACAAGAACCTGCTACACTATTAACCCCTTAACTGCCACACCCCACAGCGCTAATACCAACTACACTATCAACCCCTAAACTGCCATACCCTCACATTGCTAAGTACCAACTACACTATTAACCCCTAAACCCCCATACCCCCTCTAAACCCCCTAACCAGCTAACCTCCTAAAACCCCTAGCTTAACACCTCCTAAGTTACCAAAAAAACTAACATTACATTAAAAATAAAAAACCTAACATTACATAAAAACTACACTATCAACCCCTAAACTGCCATACCCTCACATTGCTAAGTACCAACTACACTATTAACCCCTAAACCCCCATACCCCCTCTAAACCCCCTATCCAGCTAACCTCCTAAAACCCCTAGCTTAACACCTCCTAAGTTACCAAAAAAAACTAACATTACATTAAAAATAAAAAACCTAACATTACATAAAAACAAAACTAACATTTAATAAACAAAAAACTAACATTACATAAAAATAAAAACCTAACATTATATTAAAACTAGGGTTACCGATACCAAGTATTTGCATGAGTACTTGTACTCGTGCAAATGCACCGATACTTAAACCGATACCTCCACTTCCTACCCATATGCTACCTTGTGGCGTTTTTTCAAACTGCATGTTCCCATTTCATTTTAAACTGGAGTGGAGACTAAACTAAAAATTGTTTACTACTGTTCTGCCAATACAAATTGCTGTTATTTGTATTATTGTAGTAGAGATCACTGTACCTCGTTCAGACAAACCCCTGAAGTACTGGGCAGTTAATAAACAAATTTCCAGCTCTGGCGAAAATGGCCCAAAAATATCTGTCTGCCCCATGCAGTATGGTGGAAAGTGAAAGACTGTTCAACTTAGAGTCGAAACTCCATACAAATGTCAGATTGATGTTATATAACAGCCCTACAACCCAATTGCATCACCCCTTTAAATGTAATATTTTATTGTAATATTTTTTATTTATAAACATGTTCAGTAAACTTTTGACAAATAAAACTGTTTTATTATTTCATAATGTCTTTTGAATTACAGTCCTTTATAATTATAAAGAACGAATCTTAAATAATTAGTCTGTATTTTGCTTGGTAAACTGTCACATGACATTAAAAAAAAAGTATCGTAATTGGTATCAGCGAGTATTTGAAAACAAGTATCGGTACTTGTACTCGGTCATAAAAAAATTGTATCGTTGCAACCCTAATTAAAACAAAACTAACATTACAGAAAAAAATAAACAAATTACCAAAAAATGAAAACCCACAGTTATACCTTTTCTAAAACTAAAGCCACCCCAAAAAAACCATATCCTAACACTAAAATAAACTTTAGTAATAGCCCTTTGAAGGGCTTATTGTAGGGCATTGTCCTAAAGTGACCCCCCTCCAAAAAAAAAGACTATCTAAAAAATTGCCGTAAAAAGGGCTTTTGAATGGGCATCAACCAAAAAGGGCATTTGGTAGGGCAGTGCCCTAAAGCTCTTTTGCTGACACCAAAAAATAAACCATATTTTTAAAAAAAAACACCCAAAAAAGCCTACCACTAAACCTCAAAGATGGTACTCACCAAACTTGAATCTAACTACTAAATACTTGCCAACTGTGGTGCTCCTCTTCTATTCTGACGGCAGTGGTCTTTTAGCTTTATCGCGGCAGCAGCGGCAGTGATCTTCTAAGGGAAGCAGATAGGAGGAGGGGGTGGGGATGGGCGTTCAGTCGAAGAGCCAGGTTTTGAGGTCCTTTCTGAACTTTGTAAGGGAGGTGGATTGTCTGAGGTGCAGCGGGAGGGTGTTCCATGTCTTTGCTGCCATGTGGGAGAAGGGTCTTCTGCCCGCTGTGGATTTGCTGATGCGGGGGATGTCTGCGAGTGCTTGGTCAGCCGATCAGATTGTCTGGCCGGGGTGTAGAAATTTACACGGTGGCTGATGTATTCGGGTCCGATGTTGTGTAGGGCCTTGAACGCGTGGGTAAGGAGATTGAAGGTGATTCTCTTGTTGATGGGGAGCCAGTAAAGGCTCCTTGGGTGTTCAGTAATGTGACATTGGAGATGAATGTCGAGGATGAGTCTGGCTGAGGCGTTCAGGATACGTTGGAGTCTCTTTTGGAGTTTGATGGTAGAGCCGGCGTAGAGTGCGTTGCCGTAGTCCAACCGGCTGCTGACAAGGGTGACTGTTTTCCTGGTTTTGGTAGGGATCATAATTTTGGATGTCGATCTTGCGTCGTCATGGTTGCATAATTTTTTGCTGTCACTTCTGGCATCGTCATGTTGTATCTACATTGTTACATTTGCGTCACTTTTGGTGCAACCTTTTGGCTTTAAACTACCATTCTCTCCTCACTCGAGTATAGTATTCTGTTACCTTTGTTTGAGCTTTCTGTGATTTTCAAGATTGAACTGATACCTGGCTTTTGAATACGGATTGGACACTGACCTTGGCTTCTCTAACTCCCTTTTGTTACCTTGCAAGATTGGACTGATACCTGGCTTTTGATTATGGATTGGACACTGACCTTGGCTTCTCTAACTCCCTTTTGTTACCTTGCAAGATTGGACTGATACCTGGCTTTTGAATACGGATTGGACGCTGACCGTGGCTTCTTAACCTCCATTTTGTTTCCTGGCAAGAGTGGTCTGGTTTCTGACTTTATCAATACTCCTTTGCTTCCGGATCCTGTTGTCCTCCTTTTTCAGGTACTGTGTTATTGTTTATTCTGCACTCTACTCGTCCAGTCTCTGCCAGGACTTGTCCAGAGCCCTCGGTGTGGTTTATCTCTATCATACCTCAGTCTCTGGGTACTTCTGACTTTGACATTACTCGAGTAGTGTGAAAATAAGGGGGGTGGAGTAGACTTCTCCAGGCAGCTTAGCTATATATTTCATTTTGCTTATTTTTTTAATGATTTTACAATACTTGCCAGCAATTTTTAAACATTTTTTTATGCAAACTATTTTTAATTAATTATCCCTTTTAGGATATGCACAGATCTCAACCTGTTTTATGTCCCTTTAAAGCCCTCTGCTTACATTTTTTTTTTCTAACACCTGCGACCTTATTTTGTGAACCCTTATAACTTTTTTCTGGATTTATTTTAGAATAATTTTTTATTAGATAGTGTTATTATGAGTGCAACTATAAACAGGAACATTTAACCAGAGCTCTGAGCGATCACGTTTACTTTCAACTTGTAATACAAGCACTACATCCGACACACGCAAACAGCCATGATAAACCCAATATCACTTGCGCGTAACTGTAAGCATGCCACTCATAATCTGGCCCTAAGAGGGAAAAAAATGTTAAAAATTAAGGGAACATTATTTAAATGTTAATGCTTCTTGAGATTTAGTATCTTTTGTTTTTGTATATTGTTTGTAGCTTGATTAATTTTTTTCTAGAATTATGCTAGACTGTATATATTTTTTGTTGTGTTATTGTTGTTTGTTAATCTTAATTGCCTTTACTTTAGTTTGTTATATTGAGAAGAATCTAAAACAGTTAAAAAAAAATACAAGGAAATAAATCTGTATTCATATAACTGGGCGGGAAGAAAGAATAAAATAAATATGGACAGGTTGATTTGCAGGGAAATATTATGAAGAAATTAAAGGACCGAAATGGAGAAATAATGGTGAAACATACTGACAAATTTTGTGACACAAGACAAAAACAGGCAAACTTACTAAAACAAGTCAATGATGGAGGGATAGCATAGTGGAAAATTGAGTGCTGTATCAAGAGGAAGGAGGGAAAGCAATGATGGCTGGTACTATAATAGAGGCAGACTAGGCATCTGTCTTATGGTGCCCCTGTAGGGGGGGGAGGTCACTCATTTTTTGTGGGCTTCACAGTAGGGGCATATGCAACATAATTGCTACAATGGGAGAGGACTCCCCTGAAACATAGGGAGGCAGAGAGTGCAGGTCAGTCAAAACAGCTGGAAGATCTGGATGAAATATCTCACTGATAGGCACTCAAAGGAGCACTGACAATCCTCCAACCTTTGATATATTTCATATACTGCAAGACATCAGTACATCTTCTCCTGCAGAATGTCTGGTATGTTTATATATATATATATATATATAGCCTCTGTAACACAACAGCACTCTTTGATACCCCTTTGGGGTATCATGTTTTGATATCTCCAACACAAGAACAGAGACCATTTAATACAGATGCCAGTTAGGCTTCGAAACATCATGAATTTCTTCTTCCTTCAATATTGCTTACAAATAGAAGTTACATTTTATCTTCAAAATCCACAGTGCTGTTATGTTATGGAGGCTGTATTCAACTTTAATTAATTAGCACCCTGGTTGTTGCTACTTAAGGTGTATTTAAGGAGTGCATGTCCTCTTGGAACTTGGTATACATATATATATATATATATATATATATATATGTCAAGGTATATGTGAAGATGAATAGATATATTATTATATATTTGGCTATCAGCACCAAGTGATTCATTCATTTATAGGACATTGAATGTTTTGACTAACCAGGGTTCAATCCTCCTCCATTCAGTATGCAAAATTACAATGCGTCCAAGTGTGGACAATAAAACATTTGGTCTACTTAACTTAAACAGTCACTTCAAAGAAGGACAGATTGTCTCAAAAGATAATCATCTGTAGATTCTATATATTCCACATATGAGAACAAAAGACTGTTTCCAAAAGATTTCCCACTGAGGTGAGAATTTAAAATCCCTATCAGATTGTAACAAAAAAAAATTTCTGGCCCTAAAACATTTGGCCATTAGTCATTTCAAAGAAGAAACACATGCTAACAGACACATGTGATAACAATGCAATGGCTCACTGAATTGTTTGAAGCATAATGATATGCAAAGACTAATTATAAATGCTGGGTATTGAAGCAATGAACGTTTGACCAGCAAAAACACATGTTATAATTAAATTAATTAAATTAAATTAAATTCAATTTTTAATACAGCTTACATAACTTAAATTTTTTTTTTTTTTAAATAACAATGTTTTATCTGCTGTATTTTGTATGTGTATATGTATATGTGTGTGTGTGTGTGTGTGTGTGTGTGTGTGTGTGTGTGTGTGTGTATGAGATACACATATGTACAGTATATTCAGACACATATTAAACATGGAGACCTGAGAGCTAAAATTTCAAAATGTTTTCACACATATATATATATATATATATATATATATATATATATATATATATATATATATATATATATATATATATATATATATATATTGGAAGCATAAAATGTTTTAGGATTTAAAATGAGCATTCTAACAATTATTTCTTTGCTTGCAGACAACAATTGGACATGGGCATCAATTTATATATTCAGGAAGAAGTACACTGAATGTGAAACATGCTGTATTTGTATGAATATATATATATCAGGATTTGAAATGCTATTAATTTTGGAATAGTTAGCAGTATAAATTACTTTGATGTAATATGATATTAGAAATAATACTGATGTTTCATATCAAAATAATCAGAATAAATAATGTGACATAATACAGTACATTTGAACATGTAATTCAGTAATATAAAGAAATTATAGCATTTTTAAATACACATTTTAAAGAAATGTTTTTACTGTCTAGGAATGGTTAAATGAAATTGTTTGTTTGTCATGCTACCCCCGATGGCCAAAATCCAGTATTACAGTCAAAAGACTGGATACTTCCCAGATGAACCAATCCATGCTCAGCTCTGTAAGGGCGAATCACAAAGCAGATCCGTAAGGGCCTATCCAATTCGCCAATGATGGTACAAAACAAAAAGGGGTGGGGTAATATCACATGATAAAAACCCCAAGCATAGAAAAGGCTGACTGGCTGTCTGTGTGCAAAAATTGTGACTGATAAAAATTTGGCTGCGTTACTTACAGTTACAAAAGGCATAATAGCTACCTTTCTTTTCCACATGCAAAAACTCATTTTTGGGTATTCTGAGGCGAATTGGATAAACAAAGAAGTTTTTGGAAATTGACTTATCAATTTGGTCATTATTTTGGTAAAGTATAAAAGGTTGCTAATTACAGGTAAATGTCTAAAACAAAATATATGCATAGTACTGCAGTTAAATTACAACTGATAGACTTAAAGAGCATTATTTATATTTTAGAATTCATATTCATAGTTCTGTATAATGTTAAGCTTGCCTTTTTGTATGCTAAATATTTAAAACAAACATCCATTGTTGCTGTAGGTAGCAGATTTAAAGAAATAAATTGTATTTTAAAACTTGTATTTCATAGCCTGCATATTTTAAACAAGTATTTAATGCTAAGTAGTTTATCTTTGCTAATATATATAACTCAGAAATGTAGATAACTAAGAATTTATTTCAGCTTAGAGAAATTGGCATAGGAGTTGGTTGTTTACACAAATAATATATACAACTCTCTGGTATTTCAATTAGAGTGTATATTATCCTATTGTTTAACTAAGCACTGTTAAAATTGTACCAGTCTGAATGTTTAGTGGCTTATATCTTAGTCTCATTGTGATATTTTAAATGCAACTCTGATTTGGGAGGCTATTGTGAATAAGGCAACTTTTATGAGATTTGCATAGCATATTTTAATAATTTTAAACGTGTATAGTATTGATTCATATTCTTGTTCCTACAAATATATTTCAATGTGTTTATACATATTAACTAATAAAAAGAACTTAGGAATTTATATTAATTTTATTGTCTTAGTATATGCATTTTATTGGGGGTATATTTTAAAGAATAATTATTAAATATATTGTGTTAAAACCCAGCCATATACTGACATATATATATATATAAATAAATGGGTGTTTGTATCAGCAATTTCATTTTGATCTATCAAATAACTGAAGGACACAGTAATATTATAGTAGAGAAATGAGGTTTATTGGATTAACAGAAAATGTGCAATATGCATAAAAAAGAAATTAGACAAGTGCATAAATTTGGGCATCTTTGTCATTTTCTTGATTTGAATACCTGTAACTACCTAGCACTGATTAATTGGAACACACATCTGGTTTGGTGAGCCCATTAAGCCTTGAACTTCATAGACAGGTGCATCCAATCACGAGAAAAGGTATTTAAGGTGGCGAATTGCAAGTTTTTGTTCTCTTTGACTCTCCTCTGAAGAGTGGCAACATTGGGGCCTCAAAACAACTCTCAGATGACCTGAAAACAAAGATTGTTCAACATTATGGTTTAGGGGAAGGCTACAAAAAACTATCGCAGATATTTAAGCTGTCAATGTCCACTGTGAGGTACATAGTGAGGAAATGGAAGACCACAGGCACAGTTTTGGTTAAGGCCAGAAGTAAAATATTGGAGAGGCAAAGGCAAAGGATGGTGAGAATGGTCAAAAACAGCCCACAGACCACCTTGAAAGACCTACAACATAATCTTGCTGCAGATGGTGTCACTGTGCATCATTCAACAATTCAGCGTATGGGAGAGTGATGCGGAACAAGACTTTTCTGAACACACGCCAGAAACTCAGTCGCTTAAGGTATGCAAACGCACATTTAAACAAGCCAGCTTCATTTTGGAAGAAGGTGTTGTGAACTGATGAAACAAAGATTGAGTTATTTGGTCATAACAAGGGGCGTGATGCATATTGCACATTTTCTGTTAATCCAATAAACCTCATTTCACTACTGAAATATTACTGTGTCCTTCAGTTATATGATAGATCAAAATGAAATTGCTGATCCAAACACCCAATTATTTATAAATGAAAATCATGGAAATTGTCAGGGGTGCCTCAACTTTTGCATATGACTGTGTATATATATATATATATAGAGAGCGATAGATAGATAGATAGATAGATAGATAGATAGATAGATAGATAGATAGATACAGTATCCCATAAAAGTGAGTACACCCCTCACATTTTTGTAAATATTTTATTATATCTTTTCATTTGACAACACTGAAGAAATGACACTTTGCTACAATGTAAAGTGGTGAGTGTACAGCCTGTATAACAGTGTAAATTTACTGTCCCCTCAAAATAACTCAACACACAGCCATTAATGTCTAAACCGTTGGCAACAAAAGTGAGTACACCCCTAAGTGGAAATGTCAAAATTGGGCCCAATTATCCATTTTCCCTCCCTGGTGTCATGTGACTCGCTAGTGTTACAAGGTCTCCGGTGTGAATGGAGAGCAGGTGTGTTAAATTTGGTGTTATCTCTCTCACACTCTCTCATACTGGTCATACTGTAATTTTTCAGTGTTGTCACATGAAAAGTTTAAATAAAATATATTAAAAAATATGAGGGGTGTACTCACTTTTGTGGGATACTGTGTGTGTGTATATATATATATATATATATATATATATATATATATATATATATATATATCAGCCCAAAAGAAGAGCACTCCACGGGTCTTTTTTATAAATAACACTTTACTTAACCAGGGCTGGATGAAGGATTTCCAGAGTGCGGTCTGTACTAAATTTATATATATATATATATATATATATATATATATATATATATATATATATATATATATATATATATATATACATATAGATATACTGTATATAGATATAGTTAGATAGATAGATAGTCATTAGCACACCTGCATGTCTGTCAGATAATGCACCACTTCGCCCAGAAAATTGTTGCAATTACAAATGTTTAGGCATTCTCGTATTTATTTCTTTTCGCCTAGATTTAGAGTTTGGTGTTAGCCGTCAAAACCAGCGTTAGAGGCTCCTAACGCTGGTTTTTACCGCCCGCTGGTATTTAGAGTCAGTCAGGAAAGGGTTTAACGCTCACTTTCCAGCCGCGACTTTTCCATACCGCAGATCCCCCTACGCCATTTGCGTATCCTATCTTTTCAATGGGATCTTTCTAACGCTGGTATTTAGAGTCGTGGCTGAAGTGAGCGTTAAAAATCTAACGACAAAACTCCAGCCGCAGAAAAAAGTCAGGAGTTAAGAGCTTTATGGGCTAATGCCGGTTCGTAAAGCTCTTAACTAATGTGCTCTAAAGTACACTAACACCCATAAACTACCTATGTACCCCTAAACCGAGGCCCCCCACATCGCCGCCACTCTATTAAAAATTTTTAACCCCTAATCTGCCGACCGCACACCGCCGCCACCTACGTTATCCCTATGTACCCCTAATCTGCTGCCCCTAACACCGCCGACCCCTATATTATATTTATTAACCCCTACTCTGCCGCCCCCAACGTCGCCGCCACCTACCTACAATTATTAACCCCTAATCTGCCGACCGGACCTCACCGCTACTATAATAAAGTTATTAACCCCTAATCCGCCTCACTCCCACCTCAATAACCCTATAATAAATAGTATTAACCCCTAATCTGCCATCCCTAACATCGCCGACACCTAACTTCAAGTATTAACCCCTAATCTGCCGACCGGACCTCATCGCTTCTCTAATAAATGTATTAACCCCTAAAGCTAAGTCTAACCCTAACCCTAACACCCCCTAAGTTAAATATAATTTAAATCTAATGAAATAAATTAACTCATTAAATAACTTATTCCTATTTAAAGCTAAATACTTACCTGTAAAATAAACCCTAATATAGCTACAATATAAATTATAATTATATTGTAGCTATTTTAGGATTAATATTTATTTTACAGGCAACTTTGTATTTATTTTAACCAGGTACAATAGCTATTAAATAGTTAATAACTATTTAATAGCTACCTAGTTAAAATAATTACAAAATTACCTGTAAAAAAAATCCTAACCTAAGTTACAATTAAACCTAACTAATTACACCTACTCTAAGCCCCCTAATAAAATAACAAAGACCCCCAAAATAAATAAATGCCCTACCCTATTCTAAATTAAAAAAGTTCAAAGCTCTTTTACCTTACCAGCCCTCAAAAGGGCCTTTTGCGGGGCATGCCCCAAAGAAAACTGCTCTTTTGCCTGTAAAAGACAAATACAACCCCCCCCCAACATTAAAACCCACCACCCACATACCCCTAATCTAACCCAAACCCCCCTTAAAAAAACCTATTTTAAACTAATTACACCTACTCTAAGCCCCCTAATAAAATAACAAAGACCCCCAAAATAAAAAAATGCCCTACCCTATTCTAAATTAAAAAAGTTCAAAGCTCTTTTACCTTACCAGCCCTCAAAAGGGCCTTTTGCGTCCCTCGAATTCCGATTGGCTGATAGGATTCTATCAGCCAATCGGAATTAAGGTAGGAAAATTCTGATTGGCTGATGGAACAGCCAATAGAATGCGCGCTCAATCTGATTGGCTGATTGGATCAGCCAATCGGATTGAACTTGAATCTGATTGGCTGATTCCATCAGCCAATCAGAGTTTTCCTACCTAAATTCCGATTGGCTGATAGAATCCTATCAGCCAATCGGAATTCGAGGGACGCCATCTTGGATGACGTCCCTTAAAGGAGCCTTCATTCGTCGGTAGTCCGTCGGGCCAGCAGGAAGTCCCGCGTCGGAGGTCTGCAAGATGGATCCTGAAGAAAGAAGATTGAAGACCCCGCTTGGAAGATGACATCGCCCGGATGGAAGACGTCTTCAGCACCGCTTGGAGGATCACTTCATCGGATGGAAGATTTCTTCAGAGCCCCTTGGAGGATCACTTCTGCCGCTTCGGATCTCCTCTTCAGTTCCATCGGTGGCTCGGCTGAGTGAAGACGACTCAACGTAGGATGATCTTCAGGGGGGTAGTGTTAGGTTTTTTTAAGGGGGGTTTGGGTTAGATTAGCGGTATGTGGGTGGTGGGTTTTAATGTTCGGGGGGGTTGTATTTTTCTTTTACAGGCAAAAGAGCAGTTTTCTTTGGGGCATGCCCCGCAAAAGGCCCTTTTGAGGGCTGGTAAGGTAAAAGAGCTTTGAACTTTTTTAATTTAGAATAGGGTAGGGCATTTTTTTATTTTGGGGGTCTTTGTTATTTTATTAGGGGGCTTAGAGTAGGTGTAATTAGTTTAAAATTGTTGTAATATTTTTCTAATGTTTGTAAAAAAAAATTTATTTTTTGTAACTTAGTTCTATTTTATTTTTTGTACTTTAGTTAGTTTATTTAATTGTATTTATTTGTAGGTATTGTATTTAATTAATTTATTGATAGTGTAGTGTTAGGTTTAATTGTAGATAATTGTAGGTATTTTATTTAATTAATTTATTGATAGTGTAGTTTTAGGTTTAATTGTAACTTAGGGGGGTGTTAGTGTTAAGGTTAGACTTAGCTTTAGGGGTTAATACATTTATTAGAGAAGCGGTGAGGTCCGGTCGGCAGATTAGGGGTTAATACTTGAAGTTAGGTGTCGGCGATGTTAGGGAGGGCAGATTAGGGGTTAATACTATTTATTATAGGGTTATTGAGGCGGGAGTGAGGCGGATTAGGGGTTAATACATTTATTATAGAAGCGGTGAGGTCCGGTCGGCAGATTAGGGGTTAATAATTGTAGGTAGGTGGAGGCGACGTTGTGGGGGGCAGATTAGGGGCTAATAAATATAATATAGGGGTTGGCGGTGTTATGGGCAGCAGATTAGGGGTACATAGGGATAACGTAGGTTGCGGCGGTGTACGGAGCGGCAGATTAGGGGTTAATAATAATATGCAGGGGTCAGCGATAGCGGGGGCGGCAGATTAGGGGTTAATAAGTGTAAGGTTAGGGGTGTTTAGACTCGGGGTACATGTTAGGGTGTTAGGTGCAGACATAGAAACTGCTTCCCCATAGGAAACAATGGGGCTGCGTTAAGAGCTGAACGCTGCTTTTTTGCAGGTGTTAGGTTTTTTTCAGCTCAAAATGCCCCATTGTTTTCTATCGGGAATCGTGCACAAGCACGTTTTTGAAGCTGGCCGCGTCCGTAAGCACAGCTGGTATTGAGAGTTGCAGTGGCGGTAAATTATGCTCTACGCTCCCTTTTTGGAGCCTAACGCACTGAAAAAACAGCCATTCTGTGAACTCTAAATACCAGCGGTATTTAAAAGGTGCGGGGGGAAAAAGCATGCGTTAGCTACG
This sequence comes from Bombina bombina, assembly GCF_027579735.1. Lineage (NCBI taxonomy): Eukaryota > Metazoa > Chordata > Amphibia > Anura > Bombinatoridae > Bombina > Bombina bombina. The sequence continues at coordinate 372,086,332 of NC_069502.1, forward strand.
CGGGTCGTTACCGACAAAACTCTAAATCTAGCCGTTTGTTTGTATTAGCAAAAAAGTGGAGAAAAAAAAGCCAAATCTGACACATTCCAGGGAAAACTCCAAAAAGGGACTGGACAAAATTATTGGCACCTTCTCAAAATTGTAAGAAATAATTGCATTCCAAGTTTGTGATGCTGCTGTAATTTGTAATTAAACTCACCTGTATCAATTAACAGGTGCTGACAATATAGAAATTACACCGGCAACCAGATAAAATGGTGAAAAATTGACTCAACCTTTTTGCTGTGTGTCTCTGTGTGCCACATTGAGCATGGAGAAGAGAAAGAGCAGCAAAGAATTGTCTGAGGATTTGAGAACAAAAATGGTGGAAAAGTATGGATAAGTCTATCTCCAGAGATCTTAATGTTACTGTGTCTACTGTGCTCAACATTGTCAAAACGTTTACAGCCCATGGTACTGTAGCTAATCTCCCTGGACGTGGACAAGAGAGAAAAATTGATCAAAGATTGCAACGAAGAATTGTTTGAATGGTGGATAAAGAACCTTGATCAACTTCCAGACAAATTCAAGCTGACCTTCAGGCACAGGGTACAAATATTTCAGCTCGCTCTATACGTTGCTATCTTAATGAAAAGGGATGCTATGGTAGGTTTCCGCCAGAGGTCATGTGTCTTACAGCAGGACAATGGCCCAAAGCACACGTCAAAAAGCACCCAGAAATGGTTTAAGACAAAGCACCGGAGAGTACTATATTGGCCAGCAATGAGTCCAGATCTTAATCCCATAGAGTACCTGTTTAAAGATCTCAAAACAGCAGTTGGGAAAAGGAACCCTTACAAACTGAGAGACCTGGAGCAGTTGGCGAAAGAAGAGTGGTCCAGAATTCCAGTAGAGAGATGTAAGAAACTCATTGATAGTTACAGGAAGCGATTGATTTCAGTTATTTTTTCCAAGGGGTATGCTACCAAATATTAAATTGTGGGTGCCAATAATTTTGTCCAGTCCATTTTTTGAGTTTTGCGTGAAATGTGTCAGATTTGGCTTTTTTTTCTCCACTTTTTTTGTGTCATACCAATACAAACAAAAGAAATAAACACGAGAATGCCTAAACATTTGTAATTGCAACAATTTTCTGGGCAAAGTGGTGCATTATCTGACAGAAATGCTGGGTGCCAATATTTTTGGCCATGACTGTATATATATATATTTATATATACATACATACATATAACACATAGAAAGTCTGGCACTCTCTTGCATGCACACGGCTAGATTAAAAGCAAAATGGAAGAGTTAATTACATCATTCGGCCTCCCTGGTTCTGTAGCCCATATCCACACAATGCATGCCTTTAGCCAAACACACTGAGATACAAACAAGGGTGACACAGATCCTTTGTAATTTCCCTAAACATATACAAAACACAGAAATGGACTGCACTCTCAAACCGGACTGGGTACACATCCCACATCCCAAAGCTTTTAATCTAGATGTGTGCTTGCAAGAGAGGGCACACAAAGTAAATTACTTTTTTTATTACTCATAATTGGAGATTTTTAGGTTGAATCTTATTTGAGTTCCATGACTCTTTAATTGCAATTATATCTAAAGTAAGACACTAATCATTATTTAGAATTAATTCTGTAGCCTGATTAATTATGTAGCCTGAATAAACAAAATATATGTACCAAACCATGACAATTTTATCTGATCAATAGCCATTTATAACACATGGAAAATTTCATCATTTAAAAAAAAAAAACTGGCAAAAACTATTTTCTTGTTCTGTGGAAAAGATTACAATGTAACCTCCCCCTAATTCTGCAATGTATTCTGAGTCATTGCCACAGTTATGTGAACAAATCTTCAAAGTCTAAATAAAAACCATGGACGGAATAGATCTAATAATATAATGTATAACCAGTAAGCCTGCAGTGTAGGACTCATTATCCAGTTTGTGCTACAATAACATTAATAAAATCAGATCTATTTGAGCACAATTTTGAAAAAAAAAATATTCCAGTTAATTAGAAAACATTTTTGAGCAACTTTTCAAAGGATTTTTTTTAGTTTCCAAAATATAGTTTAGTAAATTAACATTCGGCTAGATTACGAGTTTTGCGGTACAGCTATACTACTGAAAAATTGGCCATTGCGTGGAATGGCCGGGAACGCATATTACGAGCCACAGCGGTATAGCTATACTGCAAGCATTTTAGTCTGTAACGCAACGTTCAAAAAAATTACGTTTGAGTGCGGGATTTTCATAGCGCCTGTATTACAGGTTGTGCGGTCCGGCTAAAATGCTTGCTTTACAGCCTATACCGACACAATCCATACCGCCATCTGAGAGCAGTAGTTATTGATTTGTCAAAATAAAAATGTTTCACAAAATTCATAACTAAACTGTTAAAAAGTACACTAACACCCATAAACTAACTATTAACCCCTAAACCGCCACCCTCACACATCACAAACACTATATTTAACTTATTAACCCTTAATCTGCCGCCCACCCACATCGCGACTATTAAATAAACCTATTATCCCCTAATCTGCCATCCCAGACACTATAAAAACCTATTAACCCCTAAACCGCCGCTCCCCAACATCTCCGACACAATTTTTTTTTATTAACCCCTAATCCACTGCTCCCCGACATTGCTGATACCTAAATAAACCTATTAACCCCTAAACCGTCACACCCACATCGCAACTACTAAACTAAATCTATTAACCCCTCATCAGCTAATAGGATTTCAGAAGCTCTCATCTTATTGGCTGATTTGAATTTGAAGAATCAAATCAGCCAATAGGAATGCAAGGTATGCCATTTTGAAACGGCTACCTTGCATTCAACTTCAGTGTACGTCGGTGACCGTATGAAGAGGATGCTCTGCGCAGGATGTCTTCGCCGTCCAGAATAGCTCCGCTCTGTGCCACCAGTATGAAGATAGAAGACACCCCCGAGATGGATGAAGGTGTCGCCGCCTGGATGAAGATGGATGTCCGGCCTTCAGGGTGTTTTTTTTTTAAGATTAGGTCACTTGTAAAAGAAAAAGATGGTGAACCACAATACAAGACAAAATATTGTGTGAGAGGTGCGCCAAAATATTACCCCCAATGAGGCGAAAATGCAAACAGATCAAATAAAATTAACAGATAATACAAAGAAATAACACTGCACAAATGTTTAACCAAATACTCATATCAGCAAAAAATATAAAAAAAGTCCACAGATGGTCCTTCAACAGCACAATGTGTGACAGGCAGGTAGCTCTCTCGACAAAGGTGGATCAAAAGATATTGTGTCCTATAAGACAAAAATAGAAGAGGCGCTCTTTAGTACAATAACTCAAAGACAATGCAATAGTGTGTAGCAGCAGCATATAAGATACTCACAAACGGAGATGCACATCCAGTGCAATACAACATGGACCGAGACTTCAGAGCCACTCAGCTGACTCGAACAATCCAACAGAGCAGCTGGGCCACGAAGGGGTTCGTCTCCAGTGATGTCACAGCTTCCCATTCCAGCAGAAGGAACACAGCCAATAGTGTGGTAGCACCTACGATAGGTCTATGTAATGTGGGTTCCCAAGAATATATCCAATAATGAAGGAAAAGCAAGGTTTAGATAAAAAGTGGATTTATTTAAATAAGATAAAAATGTTGCACAGCAACGCGTTTCTCCGCACAAGCTACCATTTTCATCAGGATGTATACTACATAATAGAACCTTGCTCAATTTAAAAACCTCAGGTAGCCAATCAAACCGTCTGCAGATTGCACACCCAGGACATCAATTGATGCCTATTGGATGGTGTGATCGGCAATAGGATCCTATTGGATGATTGGGTACTTGTCAGTGGGTGAAAAATATAGAAAGGCCAATACATCACAGATACAAAATAACAAACAATAATGTCAAAATAACTTTCTATACAATACAGAACAAAAACATATTATAAGTGATCATAAAGTGCATCATTATCAAACGGAACATAATAAGCCGTGATACATGTTACAAGTAGAGTAAAGTGCATCATTATCATTATAGTTGAACAAAACATGATAATATAATATAATACTAAAGGCTATTAATTTAAATAATGTTATAGAGATTCAAAATGAAACATACAATTAATATTGTGAATATATAATAATATAATGACAATTTTGTTTATTTTTGTTGTTATTTTGTTGTTCTGCATCCGCATACATCACAGATACAAAAAACATTAATATCAAAATGACTCTATGCACAACCGCTATCTAAACAAAAACATATACATATTATGGCCTGAGGAAACAGTCTGAGACTGAGAAACGCGTCGCAATCTATTATTATTTTATTAAAGTGATTTTAACTTTTACTAAAAACACTTGCTGCCTATGAATTGGTTTTTATCTGAGGATATAACTGACCTAAAGACCACCGAGAGGACTATTGCATGCTGTATGCCATGAGTTAAGTCTGTTGGGTGACTGAATTAATCCCAGCCTGTCTCTATAGCATCATTGGGGATGCTTCACCAAATGTGAGTTCAAAATCTTATACTACTATCTGGTGTGGAATCACTCTAGTCATACAATACTAGGCCATATAGGCTTTTTTTTGTGTTCTCTATTTTACATAGACCCTGAACAACTCGAGAGGCCGGTCTGCTGGGTGACTGTTATAGATCCCAGACTGTGTCATTTGCACCAAGTGAGGTGCTTCAATACATGTGAGTTCAACTATATAGTAAAATCTACATACATTTGGAAACTACAATATTGGGCCATATGGCGCATCTGTCTCTGTTTGATATTTTAGATTGCTTAATTGGATCCTGGTCTGGACCACTACAGATTGCTGCCCTGGTATTCTACTATCAAGATTCTTATAAAGGACAATAGTGATCATTATCACCCTATAACCACTATCTTTGAGTGAGATACAACTGTCCTATTAACATTGTGATTATCAATTGTATAGGTTAATATCTATTTACTCTATTCACAATATATATACAAGTTACTATTGAATCAGTGTATCATCACTTATACTGAAAGGTACATTCCTATTGGTAACATATGAGCTACCTCATATATTACATATTATAATTTTTTTATTAGATACTCTCAAGGGCGCCCCCTTTTCTTTTGTTGTTTGTTATATTATGGGGCCTATCTATCAAGGCCTATCTATCAAGCTCCATACGGAGCTTGAGGCCCCGTGTTTCTGGCAAGCCTGCAGACCGATGCTCCGCAACCGTGTCCGCCTGCTCTGATGAGGCAGACAGGAATCGCCAGAAATCAACCCGATCGAGCACGATCGGGTTGATTGACACCTCCCTGCACGCGGCTCATTGGCCGCAAGTGTGCAGGGGGTGGCATTGCACCAGTAGCTCTTCTGAGCTGCTGGTGCAATACTGAATATGGAAAGCGTATTGCTCTCCGCATTCAGCAAGGTCTGTCGGACCTGATCCGCACTGTCAGACCTTTGATAAATATCCCCCTATAAGTGATCATAAAGTGCATAAATAATAAATGCTGAATATACAGCAATTAAGCATATTTCATATAAATAAATGTAAAATAAAAGCAAGTGCAAAATAATATAAAAATGTGACCTACATTATACTTTTTAACCCCTAATCTGCCGCCCGACACTGCCACCAGCTACATTATACTTATTAACCCCTAATCTGCCGCCCCCAATGTCACCGCCACCCACCTACACTTATTAACCCCTAATCTGCCGTCCCCGACATCGCTGCCACCTACAGTACACTTATTAACCACTAATCTGCCGGCCCTAACATCGCCGCCACCTACCTACATTTATTAACTCCTAATCTGCCGCCCCCAATGTCGTCGCTACCTACCTAAATTTATTAACTCCTAATCTTCCCACCCCAACGTCGCCGCCACTATACTAAAGTTATTAACCCCTAAACCTAAGTCTAACCCTAACACCCACTAACTTTAATATAATTAAAATAAATCTAATTAAAAATTCCTATCATTGACTAAATAATTCCTATTTAAAACTAAATACTTACCTATAAAATAAACCCTAAGCTTGCTACAATATAACTAATAGTTACATTGTAGCTAGCTTAGGTTTTATTTTTATTTCTCAGGCAATTTTGTATTTATTTTAACTAGGTAGACTAGTTAGTAAATAGTTATTAACTATTTACTAGCTACCTAGTTAAAATAAATACAAATTAACCTGTAAAATAAAACCTAACCTGAGTTACACTAACACCTAACCTTACACTACAATTAAATAAATTACATTAATTAAATACAATTAAATAAATTTACAAAAAAAAACACTAAATTACACAAAATAAAAAAGAAATTATCAAATATTTAAACTAATTAGACCTAATCTAATAGCCCTATCAAAAAAAGCCCCCCAAAATAAAAAAAAAACCTAGCCTACACTAAACTGCCAATAGCCCTTAAAAGGGCCTTTTGCGGGGCATTGCCCCAAAGAAATCAGCTCTTTTACCTGTAAAAAAAAAATATGCAAACAACCCCCCAACAGTAAAACCCACCACCCACACAACCAACCCCCCAAATAAAATCCTATCTAAAACAAAACTAAGCTCCCCATTGCCCTGAAAGGGGCATTTGGATGGGAATTGCCCTTAAAAGGGCATTTATCTCTTTTTCTGCCAAAACCCTAATCTAAAAATAAAACCCACCCAATAAACCCTTAAAAAAAAACTAACACTAACCCCCGAAGATCCACTTACAGTTTTTGAAGACCAGACATCCATCCTCAATGAAGCGGCAGAAGTCCTCAGCAAAGCCGGCAGAAGTCTTCATCCAAGTGGGCCGAAGTCTTCATCCAAGCCGGCATCTTCTATCTTCATCCATCCGGCGCGGAGCGACTCCATCTTCAAGACATCAGGCTCGGGGCATCCTCTTCTTTCCACGGCTGAGAAAGAATGAAGGTTCCTTTAAGGGACGTCATCCAAGATGGCGTACCTTGAATTCTGATTGGCTGATAGAATTCTATCAGCCAATCAGAATTAAAGGTAATAAAATCCTATTGGCTGGTGCAATCAGCCAATAGGATTGAGCTTTAATCCTATAGGCTGATCAAATCAGCCAATAGGATTGAGCTTGCATTCTATTGGCTGTTCCAATCAGCCAATAGGATTGAGCTTGCATTCTATTGGCTGTTCCAATCAGCCAATAGAATGCGAGTTCAATCCTATTGGCTGATTGGATCAGCCAATAGGATTGAAGCTCAATCCTATTGGCTGATTGCATCAGCCAATAGGATTTTTTCACCTTTAATTCCGATTGGCCAATCGGAATTCAAGGGACGCCATCTTGGATGACGTCCCTTAAAGGAACCTTCATTCTTCGTTAGCCTTGGAAAGAAGAGGATGCTCCGTGCCGGATGTCTTGAAGATGGAGCCGCTCTGCGCTGGATGGATGAAGATAGAAGATGCCGTCTGGATGAAGACTTCTGCCGGCTTGGATGAAGACTTCGGCCCCTTGGATGAAAACTTCTGCTTGCTTCGCTGAGGACTTCTGCCACTTCGTTGAGGATGGATGTCCAGTCTTCAAAAACTGTAAGTGGATCTTCGGGGGTTAGTGTTAGGTTTTTTTAAGGGTTTATCGGGTGGGTTTTATTTTTAGATTAGGGTTTGGGCAGAAAAAAGAGATAAATGCCCTTTTAAGGGCAATGCCCATCCAAATGCCCTTTTTTAGGGCAATGGGGAGCTTAGGTTTTTTTAGATAGGATTTTATTTGGGGGGTTGGTTGTGTGGGTGGTCGGTTTTACTGTTGGGGGGTTGTTTGTATTTTTTTTACAGGTATAAGAGCTGATTTCTTTGGGGCAATGCCCCGCAAAAGGCCCTTTTAAGGGCTATTGGCAGTTTAGTGTAGGCTAGGGTTTTTTTTATTTTGGGGGGCTTTTTTATTTTGATCGGGCTATTAGATTAGGTGTAATTAGTTTAAATATTTAATAATTTCTTTTTTATTTTGTGCAATTTAGTGTGTTTTTTTGTAAGTTAGTTAATTGTATTTAATTAATGTAATTTATTTAATTGTAGTGTAAGGTTAGGTGTTAGTGTAACTCAGGTTAGGTTTTATTTATTTTAACTAGGTAGCTAGTTAATAGTTAATAACTATTTACTAACTAGTCTACCTAGTTAAAATAAATACAAACTTACCTGTAAAATAAAAATAAAACCTAAGATAGCTACAATGTAACTATTAGTTATATTGTAGCTAGCTTAGGGTTTATGTTATAGGTAAGTATGTAGTTTTAAATAGGAATTATTTAGTTAATGATAGGAATTTTTAATTAGATTTATTTTAATTATATTAAAGTTAGTGGGTGTTAGGGTTAGACTTAGGGTTAGGTTTTGGGGTTAATAACTTTAGTATAGTGGCATCAATTTTGGGGGCGGCAGATTAGGGGTTAATAACAGTAATGTAGGTTGAGGCGATGTTAGGGACAGCAGATTAGGGGTTAATAATATTTAACTAGTGTTTTCGATGTGGGAGTATGGCGGTTTAGGGGTTAATATGTTTATTATAGTGGCGGCGATGCCCGGAGCGGCAGATTAGGGGTTAATAATTTTATTTCAGTGTTTGCGATGCAGGAGGGCCTCGGTTTAGGGGTTAATAGGTAGTTTATGGGTGCTAGTGTACGTTTTAGCACTTTAGGTATGAGTTTGTAACATAAAAGCCTTAACTACTGACTTTCAGTTTACGGTATGGATCTTGACGGTATAGGTTATGCCGCTCACTTTTTGGCAAGACAGGCAAACTCGTAATACCGGTGCTGTGGAAGTCCCATTGAAAAAGGACTTTTTGAAAGCTGCGGAAGTTACGTTGCATTACGGCCAAAAAAGTGTGCGGTACAGTTGTACCTACAAGACTCGTAATACCAGCTGTAGTGAAAAAGAGCCATAACGCTGCTTTTTCACTCATACCGCAAAACTCGTAATATAGCCGTTAGTTTATTATTTTTTGTAATCTTAGAGTTTTTTATTTTTCGTAATTTAGTGTTTATTATTTTATTGCAATTTTAGATTTTTTTTCGTAGTGTTAGGTTTTTTAAATTTGTAATTTAGATTTTTTTTAATTGGTAGTTTTTTATATTATTAGAATAGCTATGTTAGGTTAATTTATAGTTTAAACTTAGGTTGTTTTTATTTTCACAGGTAAGTTTTTAAGTATTTTAAGTTAGTTATATTGTAATTTTAAATTAAAGTAAGGGGGTGTTAGGTTTAGGGGTTAATAGTTTAATTTAGTGTTTTGCGATGTGGGAGGCCAGCCGTTTAGGGGTTAATAGGTTTAGTTTAGTAATTACAATGTGGTGGGCTGGAGGTTTAGGGGTTAATAGGTTTAGTTTATTAGTTATGATGTAGGGGGCTGGAGGTTTAGGGGTTAATACTTTATTATAGTGTTTTGCAATGTGGGGGGCGGCAGTTTATGGGTTAATAGGTTTATTTAGATGTCGGCGATGTGGGGGGGCGGCGGATTAGGACTGAATAACTTTTATTATTGTCAGTGATGTCGGGGAGCGGCGGAATAGGGGTTAATAAATATATTTAGTGTCGAAGATGTCAGGGAGTGGCAGATTAGGGGTTAATCACTTTATTTAGGTGTTGTAAATGTCGGCGGTGGCGGACTAGGAGTGTTTAGACTAGGGGTTTATGTTAGGGTGTTCGGTTTAAACGTAACTTTCTTTTCCCCATAGACATCAATGGGGTTGCATTATTGCAATCTCCATTCTGCGATCGCAGATTTTTATCTAACACTCTCTCACCATTGATGTCTATGGGGTAAAGCGCGCACAAGTACGTAAACTCAGCCCTTGGCTTTTGTGCGGCATGGAGCTTAACGCACCATACCGCACAGCGCAAGGAGGTTTTTCAGTAACTCGTAATGACAGTGCTATGGAGAGTGAGGGACCGCTCATTTTATTGCGTTCCTTATGCACCCAGTATAGCGCAAAACTCGTAATCTAGGTGAGTGTATATTGGCTGTTTGTGAAATTAAATTACATGCTAATAAACAATTCCTGATTTAGTAAAAAATTCCCTCAAATCACACTTTTAATCTAGGAGGTTTACATCACAGTGGTTAATCAATTATAACTCCAATAGTGTAGAAAAAAACCCATAATAGATTAAATGCCTAGAAAGTTGTTAACGGGTAGCACTCATACCTAAACCTTACCAAATGGCTCACAGAGGAAGGATATGGTGGAAAAGACCATCATTGGTTCATATTTATTAAATAGTAATAATAATAACATAAACTGACTAAACTTATTCCAACACCTGGCGGCAAATGAGTCCCTACTCTCCTCAAACCACAAAGAGGTCAGTGACCCCATCTGGACTACAGCAGAGCAAAATCTGCATACAGCAATGGTACTAACGTTTTCTGGAGCTCTTTTATCCCATCTGCCTAAGGAGAAGCACCCCAAGCACTCACCTGAAGCATACGCCTCTCCCCCACAACCTGGACTAATGCTCTGCCTTTTCTCCAAGTCAAGCAGAACAGGCTGCGACTTGCGGGAGCAAGGGAGACTCTTGCTGCCACCAATAATCACCTTATTGGTGGGCACTCAATAGCTTATGAATATTCTGTAGGAAAAGATCCAACCCCTAATTAGACAGGTGAAACCCGTCGGTTCTGTAGAGCACTTTTTTTTTGGTCATTATGTTATTAGAACACTCAGTACGAAACCTCCTATCCCCTTGACAGTCTTACCTACCTCCTTATTTATCTTTTTCCTCACCCTGTGCACAGGTGCCTCCAGTATAAATTGGCCACTATGTTTGACCAACCTATCACTAAACTTGGGCACCAAGCTTTCATCTAACTGATTGCATAATGCAAATTAAGTCCAGTGAAGAATCACTAAGTATGGCCTACCCCATCTCCTCTGCACATCTGCCAGCATAACTAGGAGATCCATCCAACACATACCCCTTCTTCCCAACCACTTATTCACAGCCCTCCCAGTAATGACCTTATAGATGCCCAATGGACAAACGAGTGTCCAGCAATCCATACTCAGGAAAAACAAGAATTAATGATCAACTCACAGAACTTTCTAACTTTCAAACACCGCAAACCACAAATATTTTATCTCAACCCTTAACCTTGGAAAATAGATGCACATACATTACTTCCATCTACACAAGTCTCTAATCAAGTTATCAGGCACCCATTCAGCGGCAGTCGAAGTAGCTGCCCTAATCTGAATTGAATGTGTAGCGATTCTGGATGTCTCCAGCCCTATCCACTCAGAAACCAAACTTAAAACACTCCTGAATTGAAAACAGGCCAATTACTTCCAATCATTGCAAAAGGAAAAGCCTCTTCAAATAGCACCACTTCAAAAGGTGATGAACAAACCAACGGCATCTCTTCCACCATCCACACCAGTCACTCTAAAGTAATCAGCTTGCGCATATCCCTCTGACTTGACTCACAACCACCCCATTTATGCAGCTACTGCTGACACAGACAAGAAAGCCACTTGAACAGCATTACCTGTGTCCCTTGCGCCTCCAGCCCCCTTTGTGTACAGCAAAATGCCTCCCATTCCTAGCTGTCAGGTTGCAAGAGTCAAGGGAGCCCTCACTAATAGGAACAGTGCCACCAATGGTCTGCCAGCTGCCAAAGAAAACAAGGATATGTTAGCCCATTTCCTGTGGCACCAGGCACATCTAAAATGCTGCCAATTAATGCATGAGAGAGTGTCTGCCAACATTTTCATGACCCCTGGCACATGCCTTACAGTAAATTACACATTAAGTTCTAGGCAGTGCAACACTAAAAACTAATATTCCTGCCAGCACCGGGGAAGAAGCTGACAATTTTTTGATGGCGTGTACCACACTGAGATTATTGGACCAGAAGATCACCAACCTATCCCTAAACTGTGTGCCCCACAGCTTAACAGCCACAGCAATCTGGGAACAACTTGAGCAATGTCTAATTCCTTGTCAAATCCAATGCCACCCAGTCCACCGGTCAAAGCTCTGTACTTCAATGACCTTGGAAGTAAGTCCCATACCAATAGACACCAGCGACATATGTAAACACATTAAGGTATAAACTGGTAATCAAAACTACTCTTCACAAGCACACATCATTAAAATATGTCAGGAAATGCTCCAAAACTAAAAGGTCATCACCCATGTCAACTGCAACGAAAACTTTACATGCCTTTAGCACATTCAAAAGGAGCTTCAAGTCTCAGACAGAAAACACTTCCTATAGCCATCACCCGCCCAGCAAAGTTAAGTAAACCTAACAGAAACTGCAAATCTTTTAACGTCAACCGCCTCGACTCTGCCTCTGTGCAAACTGTAACTAACATGCACTGCACCTTGTCCACTGGAAAGCGACACAACATGCTAACCTTATTTATATCAATCCCCAAAAAGTTTAACCTGGTACACGGTCCCTGGGTCTTGTCTTCTACCAAATGAACACCAAACTCGGTTATTAACCCCTTCTACCATATGGACATTGATCTATATTATGCAGTACATAGCTCATCATACAAATACCGTAGATCTGTAGTGTAGTGTCCATACTGCTGGACACCCAAGTGACAACCGAGACTTGCTGTTCCTGGGCTTCCAGCATCTGCCTTCATATGGTAGCAGAGCACGATCGGTGCTCCGCTACCATATGAAGACAAATTGACAGATTGTTACAGTCTGTGTCACTGTCTGTAATGATCTCCATTGGTGCTGGTGGGAGGTGTGGGAGGGAAGCATAGAGGTGTGTGGGTTGTACAGAGGGGAAGGGTCCTATGCTGCAGAAACATTTTTGGAGGGATGGGAAGCTACACTACAGCAAAAAGGGGAATTGGAAGTGGGGGCACCCCACACTACAGAAAAATAAATAAATTAATAGAAATAAAATATACATATAAACTGGGTACTGGCAGACAGCTAAAAATGTAGAGTGTGATTAGGGATACTACACTTCTGCTCTCCTAGCTAATCCCAATATGGAGTGTGCTAACCTCATAAAGTACACCCTTAGTTCAAAAAGAAAATGTGGGGGAGGGATAGCGCTAACGAATAGCTGAGAGCCAAAATATCTAAAAAACTCTAATGAGATAGTGCATTACTAGTATAAATAATAAAAATCGAATTAAAATTAGCGTGTCTACGTAGCCAAAAAAAAGAATTGGATATATATGTACAAATAAATCAATATTTATTATAACAATATAAGATAAATTCTAACATAAATTCTAACAGATAACTCCTATAAAAGATGCCGGCATCAGGTAAAAAATGAGTGTATCTAAAAGACTGCAATGAGAGTGACCATCTGAGGCTCTCAAACAAACAAAATCATTAGCAGCATATATGATTAAACAGAATTATTAGCAGCATGCATAACCAACCAGAATTATTGGCAGCCTATATGACAAAAACAGATAAAATAACTATAAAGTCTATTAAAAAATGCTTAATATCAGTATTCCCAAAATGGAGCTGATCCGTGGGTGATAATGTTTACCAGTGTGATCCGTGGGTGGTAATGTTTACCAGTGTGATCTCCTTAGGGGGTAATGTTACCAGTGTGTCAATTCAAAGACCGGGTAAAAACGGAGTGATGTGAGAAGTAACTTTATCTTCTTTCTGTATGGCTTTCCCTCCGTTTTTTAGCCTGTTCTTAGCCAGTATCTGTCCGTCCTCTGCAGCAGGTATCCAGCGTGTGGAAATGGTCCCAGAGGGGTCAAGTTCCGGGTTAAAGTTCAGTTCAGATTTCCAAATAGTAAAGCGCCGTTGTGCAATATTTCAGCCTATGAATGATAGACCTTTAAAAAGCACTCTGGGTTCGTTTTCTGTGGGTCCTGGGGCAGGAATTACACATGCAGAGACGGCTCACCTGTGATCAGTGACCGCTCAATGTGCCTGTCCTATCCACCAACGATACCTCAGCTAGTAAAGAGATATAAAATGTATCAAGGTATAGTAAGCAAATTCTACGCGTTTCAGCCTCCAGGGGCCTTTATCAAGATGCTTACTAAATGTTTAGGCCATTTTAAATAGCCCTCTCTCTTTTCTCATTGGATAATACCCAGCCAATAGTGAATAAGCTATTGGAGATATGTGAATCATTGTGTTACAAACACTTTAGTCAAAAACGTTACATTGTTTTGTTAATTCATATGTTTACACTTGATTTTAAGTATCTTTTATTTGATTCATTTGATACAATAAATCCAATCTTGGCAACCTCTTATTGAATATGGAAACAATATAAAAAATATAAAAAAGTTATTAAAATATATACGGAAAAAATATATAAAAATATATGTGTGTATATAAACAACAAATATTTGAGATGATTCTGTCTCTACTAAGTTTCTAAATGGTTTTGGTAGTTATATGTGTGTGTTAATGTGGTGGTGTTAGAGATATCGAACATTTGTACAAAGTAATAACAATTTCATGAAGTTTGTGCAAAATTAGGATTAGTTTAAAATAAAAATAATAATATATACACATGTATTATAAAATATAAAATCATACACGTGTATAAAAAGATTATTTAAAATTCTTTTTTTGAAAAATTTGAAAAATTGGATTTTCATATTAGCCTACTAAGATCCATTTCGGAGTTCAGGCCATGGGGTGGAGGGTTTTAAAATTGAATATAAATTCAGCTTCCTTTTTTAGTAATACATTGTTGATATTCCTCCCCTACTCCCAAGATTAATTTGTGTTACACCCCAATATTTAAAATCTTTTAGACTCCCTTCATGTTTTTCTTTAAAATGGTTATATAATTTTGTTTCTGAAGAGCCGTGCTCTATTTTTAAAATATGTTCCCTGATGCGATCTCTTAAAATCCTACTCGTCTGTCCAAAATAGAACAGATTACATGAACATTTGATGCAATAGATTATATTCTTATCAGAACATCTTATTAATTGCTTTATTTTAAAACTGAAGTTTGTGTTATGTGATTTTAAATCTTTATCTTATGACTGTGTTTGCATGACTTACAGGTGTTACACGGAAAAAAACCAATTAGTTTATCTCCTTTCATATCTTTATATGTAGAATGTTGTTGTTTTTCCTTATATTTCACTGGGAGATAATAAACTCTTTAAGTTTCTAGCTTTTTTAAAAATTATATCAGGTTGATTTTTTACTTGATTCCCTAGTATATGGTCCTGTTTAATTAAATGCCAATGTTTTCTCAGAATCTTTTGACTTCATAGTGTTCTGAGCTAAACCCAGTGATGAAAGGTACAAACAGTTCATTGGTTTTTTGTGCAACGGATTTCTTTTTTGGTAGTAATAAGGTGTTTCTATCAATTTTAGCAACCTCTTGTTGTATTTTGCCTATTCTATTGCTGTCATAACCTTTCTCTATAAATCTGGTAGTTAATATCTGGGATTGTGTCTGATAGCTTTCTAGAGATGAACAATTTTTCTTTACTCTCATATACTGGCTTTTTGGGATATTGTGTGTTTCCATTGATTTAAATGGCAACTGGATGAATGTATATAATTATTAGCGTCAATCGCTTTGAAGTAGGTTTCAGTGTGTATTTGGATTATCATTGATTTCTATTGCAATATCTAAAAAATTGAGTTTCCTACAACTGTATTCATGAGAGAAGGATATTCCTAAGTTGTTACTGTTAAGATCTGTTAAAAATATGTTTAATAGTTCAACGTCCCCACGCCACACAATAAAAATGTCATCTATGAATCTGCAATAGAGCAAAAGGTTCGCCTCCCAATGGCCATTGTAGATGTAATTCTCTTCAAAATGGCCCATAAATAAATTAGCATAACTGGGGGGCGAACCTTGTGCCCATTGCAGTTCCCTTAGTCTGGAGAAATACCTCCTTATTGAATAAAAAACTGTTATTTTGTAGGATAAAACCAATGCAATCCAAAATAAATTTATTTTGAGTCTCAGATAGATCTATATCTCTGTCTAAAAATGATTTAATAGCCTCTTTTCCCATATGGTGTGATATATTAGTATACAAAGAATTGACATCACATGTTGCCATAATGTAATTTTCTTTCCATTCTAGGTTTTGGATTTTATTTAGAAAATGTGTCGAGTCTCTTAAATATGCTGGTAGCGTTATCACATATTTCTGTAGGAAAAAAATCTACATACTGGGATAGACCTGATGTAAGGGAAACCTATCCCAGAGATTATGGGACGGCCAGGGGGATTTTTAAGATCTTTGTGGATCTTTGGTAGAAAGTAAAAGGTGGGGGTCTTAGGATATGTTGTATTTAAAAAGTTAAATTCTGATTCATTAATTATACCTTCTTTCTTAGCCTCTTTGAGTAATGTTCCTAGTTTTAATTCCTGTTGCTTTAATGGATTCTGTTTAAGTTTAGTGTAAGTAGTCTTATCTTGTAAGATCCTATTTGCTTCTTGGATATAATAGTTTGTGTCCATTAGGACAATCCCCCCACCCTTATCTGCCGGTTTCACTACTATATCAGTGTTATTTTGTAATTCCTTAAGCGTTTCACTCTCTTTTTTACTCATATTATTTTAAAAGGTTTGCTTTGATCAAGTGTTTCTAAATCTTTCTTTATATTCTCCTCAAATAGTTTTATGTGTTCGCTTTTCTCCTGTATAGGAAAGAAATCGGATTTTGCCTTCAGGTCTGTATGGATGTAACTGTTTTGTGTGTCTCTGTATTGTATGGGATTTTTGAGAAAGTATCTTTTAATGTGAGTTTTCTAATGTACTGATTGACATTAATTAAGGTCTCAAATTTATTGAGTCTGCATGATGGTGCAAACATGAGGCCTTTTCCTAATACTTTCTCCTGTTCTTTGGTTAAAATCACTTTACTTAAATTAAATATTCCAACTTTCTTTTTGCTTTCTATCTCCTTTGTGATTTGTTTAGAGGTTCCTCTCCCTCTTCTACCTCTAATCTTCTTTTCCTTGTGTGTTTCTTTCTGATATTATAGCTCCTGGATAATCTCTTGATGGCCCCGCCTTTGCGGGGACACCCTCTAAAAAATGTTTTGTCTGTGTGTTGTCTTCTTGTATGTTTGAATTTTAGTTGTTTCCTGAATTGATGAGTTCTCGCGGGGCTCTGTTGTGCTTGTAGTGGTGTATATCTGTTTTGTAGGGGTATTCTCCAGTTTTGTTGTTCATTATAGGAGTGTTTGGGGTATTCTCTATACATATTATATGAATGGTTTGATTGATTTCTAAATCCATTGTTATTTTGTCTATTATTATGTCTGTTGTCATTGTATCTGTTATTGTAATAATTGTATTGATGACTGTAAAAATCTCTATCTGAGTTTTCATGGTTCTGATATCTATTTTGGTATCTGTGTTGATACCAATTTTGATGACTATTGGGGTACCAATTTTGGTGGTTTCTTTGGTTATATGTATTATCATAACCTCTCTCATTGTTGTATTGATTATATCCTCTCCTTTGTGGTATATATTCTTCTCTTTTTGTGTGCCAACCATTATTTGTGTTTCTACTTGGTGTTTTTGACCAATTTTCAGAGTCTATGTTCTGATATTCATTCTCATTATTGTGATGATTTTCATTTCTCTTATTTGGCTGTTTATTCACTTCTTCAATTCTTTTGTGATTCTGATAATTAGTTTTATGTTTGTTATTTGTATAATTGGGTACATTTTCTTTATCTTTATTCATGTTTTTCTTTTTGCTAAATAAATGTGCTATTTCTCTTCTAGAGTTATCTGTGGTGGGGTTATCAATAATAATTTCCTCTATATTCCTTTCTTTAGTAATTTGTTTGGAATTACTCTCATCTTCATTTGTTTTATAATCTGTTGTATCTCTTTGAAATTTTGAATTTTTCTGCAAGGTGATGTTATTTTTAAGTTCAGAGGTTCTCCTTATTATTTCAATTTGTGTGTTCTTGTGTTCCTCATTTTGTTCTATGCTGTTCATTTTATTTTTTATAGTTTCAATGTCTTTTTTTACTTCTGAAAGTTGTATATTTCTCGCTTTGACTACAATTTTCATAAGGTTTAAAGAGGCATTTTCTAATACTTCAAACCATTCTATTTTTAAATTTTCTGGTAGTGTAAATGTACAATCTTTTTTTAATCTGAGACCTGTTGGTACCATATTTGAATCTAAATAATATTGCATGTATTTAATTTCCAAAGTATGTTTTATTTCTTTAGAGAGAGTGTTTTCCAAATCTATATGGATGTTTTCTATATCGTTCCCTTCATTATAAAATTCAATGTTTGTATTATCATTCCTAGCAATCTCATTGAGGATTTTATCTCTATGAGAGAATATGTCCATTTTAATATAGAATCAAAGAAAATGGATTGAATAAATCTTCTTATTACTAAAAAAAAATGAGTGATATGAAATTTCTAGTGTGTCAAAAATAGGTGTATAAAAAGTATACAAAAAATATATATAAAATTATTTAATAATTATTTAAAATACAATGTGTATATACAAATAAATAAGTGTATATAATAAGTGTATATAATAATACTGTGAATAGTGTTGTGATAACGTGAGGAAAAATTAGGATTTATTGAAATGTGATTTAAATATTTAAATAAAATATAAGAAGTAAGTGGATCTCCTAGTCTGAGGTTAAATACAAGCTAAAAATGTAGAGTGTGATTAGGGATACTACACTTCTGCTCTCCTAGCTAATCCCAATATGGAGTGTGCTAACCTCATAAAGTACACCCTTAGTTCAAAAAGAAAATGTGGGGGAGGGATAGCGCTAACGAATAGCTGAGAGCCAAAATATCTAAAAAACTCTAATGAGATAGTGCATTACTAGTATAAATAATAAAAATCGAATTAAAATTAGCGTGTCTACGTAGCCAAAAAAAAAGAATTGGATATATATGTACAAATAAATCAATATTTATTATAACAATATAAGATAAATTCTAACATAAATTCTAACAGATAACTCCTATAAAAGATGCCGGCATCAGGTAAAAAATGAGTGTATCTAAAAGACTGCAATGAGAGTGACCATCTGAGGCTCTCAAACAAACAAAATCATTAGCAGCATATATGACTAAACAGAATTATTAGCAGCATGCATAACCAACCAGAATTATTGGGCAGCCTATATGACAAAAACAGATAAAATAACTATAAAGTCTATTAAAAAATGCTTAATATCAGTATTCCCAAAATGGAGCTGATCCGTGGGTGATAATGTTTACCAGTGTGATCCGTGGGTGGTAATGTTTACCAGTGTGATCTCCTTAGGGGGTAATGTTACCAGTGTGTCAATTCAAAGACCGGGTAAAAACGGAGTGATGTGAGAAGTAACTTTATCTTCTTTCTGTATGGCTTTCCTCCGTTTTTTAGCCTATTCTTAGCCAGGTATCTGTCCGTCCTCTGCAGCAGGTATCCAGCGTGTGGAAATGGTCCCAGAGGGGTCAAGTTCCGGGTTAAAGTTCAGTTCAGATTTCCAAATAGTAAAGCGCCGTTGTGCAGATATTTCAGCCTATGAATGATAGACCTTTAAAAAGCACTCTGGGTTCGTTTTCTGTGGGTCCTGGGGCAGGAATTACACATGCAGAGACGGCTCACCTGTGATCAGTGACCGCTCAATGTACCTGTCCTATCCACCAACGATACCTCAGCTAGTAAAGAGATATAAAATGTATCAAGGTATAGTAAGCAAGTTCTACGCGTTTCAGCCTCCAGGGGCCTTTATCAAGATGCTTACTAAATGTTTAGGCCATTTTAAATAGCCCTCTCTCTTTTCTCATTGGATAATACCCAGCCAATAGTGAATAAGCTATTGGAGATATGTGAATCATTGTGTTACAAACACTTTAGTCAAAAACGTTACATTGTTTTGTTAATTCATATGTTTACACTTGATTTTAAGTATCTTTTATTTGATTCATTTGATACAATAAATCCAATCTTGGCAACCTCTTATTGAATATGGAAACAATATAAAAAATATAAAAAAGTTATTAAAATATATACGGAAAAAATATATAAAAATATATGTGTGTATATAAACAACAAATATTTGAGATGATTCTGTCTCTACTAAGTTTCTAAATGGTTTTGGTAGTTATATGTGTGTGTTAATGTGGTGGTGTTAGAGATATCGAACATTTGTACAAAGTAATAACAATTTCATGAAGTTTGTGCAAAATTAGGAATTAGTTTAAAATAAAAATAATAATATATACACATGTATTATAAAATATAAAATCATACACGTGTATAAAAAGATTATTTAAAATTCTTTTTTTGAAAAATTTGAAAAAATTGGATTTTCATATTAGCCTACTAAGATCCATTTCGGAGTTCAGGCCATGGGGGTGGGAGGGTTTTAAAATTGAATATAAATTCAGCTCCTTTTTTAGTAATACATTGTTGATATTCCCTCCCCTACTCCCAAGATTAATTTGTGTTACACCCCAATATTTAAAATCTTTTAGACTCCCTTCATGTTTTTCTTAAAATGGTTATATAATTTTGTTTCTGAAGAGCCGTGCTCTATTTTTAAAATATGTTCCCTGATGCGATCTCTTAAAATCCTACTCGTCTGTCCAAAATAGAACAGATTACATGAACATTTGATGCAATAGATTATATTCTTATCAGAACATCTTATTAATTGCTTTATTTTAAAACTGAAGTTTGTGTTATGTGATTTTAAATCTTTATCTTATGACTGTGTTTGCATGACTTACAGGTGTTTACACGGAAAAAAACCAATTAGTTTATCTCCTTTCATATCTTTATATGTAGAATGTTGTTGTTTTTCCTTATATTCACTGGGAGATAATAAACTCTTTAAGTTTCTAGCTTTTTTAAAAATTATATCAGGTTGATTTTTTACTTGATTCCCTAGTATATGGTCCTGTTTAATTAAATGCCAATGTTTTCTCAGAATCTTTTTGACTTCATAGTGTTCTGAGCTAAACCCAGTGATGAAAGGTACAAACAGTTCATTGGTTTTTTGTGCAACGGATTTCTTTTTTGGTAGTAATAAGGTGTTTCTATCAATTTTAGCAACCTCTTGTTGTATTTTGCCTATTCTATTGCTGTCATAACCTTTCTCTATAAATCTGGTAGTTAATATCTGGGATTGTGTCTGATAGCTTTCTAGAGATGAACAATTTTTCTTTACTCTCATATACTGGCTTTTTGGGATATTGTGTTTCCATTGATTTAAATGGCAACTGGATGAATGTATATAATTATTAGCGTCAATCGCTTTGAAGTAGGTTTCAGTGTGTATTTGATTATCATTGATTTCTATTGCAATATCTAAAAAATTGAGTTTCCTACAACTGTATTCATGAGAGAAGGATATTCCTAAGTTGTTACTGTTAAGATCTGTTAAAAATATGTTTAATAGTTCAACGTCCCCACGCCACACAATAAAAATGTCATCTATGAATCTGCAATAGAGCACAAGGTCGCCTCCCAATGGCCATTGTAGATGTAATTCTCTCAAAATGGGCCCATAAATAAATTAGCATAACTGGGGGCGAACCTTGTGCCCATTGCAGTTCCCTTAGTCTGGAGAAATACCTCCTTATTGAATAAAAAACTGTTATTTTGTAGGATAAAACCAATACAATCCAAAATAAATTTATTTTGAGTCTCAGATAGATCTATATCTCTGTCTAAAAATGATTTAATAGCCTCTTTTCCCATATGGTGTGATATATTAGTATACAAAGAATTGACATCACATGTTGCCATAATGTAATTTTCTTTCCATTCTAGGTTTTGGATTTTATTTAGAAAATGTTCGAGACTCTTAAATATGCTGGTAGCGTTATCACATATTTCTGTAGGAAAAAATCTACATACTGGGATAGACCTGATGTAAGGGAACCTATCCCAGAGATTATGGGACGGCCAGGGGGATTTTTAAGATCTTTGTGGATCTTTGGTAGAAAGTAAAAGGTGGGGGTCTTAGGATATGTTGTATTTAAAAAGTTAAATTCTGATTCATTATTATACCTTCTTTCTTAGCCTCTTTGAGTAATGTTCCTAGTTTAATTCCTGTTGCTTTAATGGATTCTGTTTTAAGTTTAGTGTAAGTAGTCTTATCTTGTAAGATCCTATTTGCTTCTTGGATATAATAGTTTGTGTCCATTAGGACAATCCCCCCACCCTTATCTGCCGGTTTCACTACTATATCATGTTATTTTTGTAATTCCTTAAGCGTTTCACTCTCTTTTTTACTCATATTATTTTTAAAAGGTTTGCTTTGATCAAGTGTTTCTAAATCTTTCTTTATATTCTCCTCAAATAGTTTTATGTGTTCGCTTTTCTCCTGTATAGGAAAGAAATCGGATTTTGCCTTCAGGTCGGTATGGATGTAACTGTTTTTGTGTGTCTCTGTATTGTATGGGATTTTTTGAGAAAGTATCTTTTTAATGTGAGTTTTTCTAATGTACTGATTGACATTAATTAAGGTCTCAATTTATTGAGTCTGCATGATGGTGCAAACGTGAGGCCTTTTCCTAATACTTTCTCCTGTTCTTTGGTTAAAATCACTTTACTTAAATTAAATATTCCAACTTTCTTTTTGCTTCTATCTCCTTTGTGATTTGTTTAGAGGTTCCTCTCCCTCTTCTACCTCTAATCTTCTTTTTCCTTGTGTGTTTCTTTCTGATATTATAGCTCCTGGATAATCTCTTGATGGCCCCGCCTTTGCGGGGGACACCCTCTAAAAAAAGGTTTTGTCTGTTGTTTGTCTTCTTGTATGTTTGAATTTAGTTGTTTCCTGAATTGATGAGTTCTCGCGGGGCTCTTGTTGTGCTTGTAGTGGTGTACTATCTGTTTTGTAGGGGTATTCTCCAGTTTTGTTGTTCATTATAGGAGTGTTTGGGGTATTCTCTATACATATTATATGAATGGTTTGATTGATTTCTAAATCCATTGTTATTTTTGTCTATTATTATGTCTGTTGTCATTGTATCTGTTATTGTAATAATTGTATTGATGACTGTAAAAAATCTCTATCTGAGTTTTCATGGTTCTGATATCTATTTTGGTATCTGTGTTGATACCAATTTTGATGACTATTGGGGTACCAATTTTGGTGGTTCTTTGGTTATATGTATTATCATAACCTCTCTCATTGTTGTATTGATTATATCCTCTCCTTTGTGGTATATATTCTTCTCTTTTTGTGTGCCAACCATTATTTGTGTTTCTACTTGGTGTTTTTGACCAATTTTCAGAGTCTATGTTCTGATATTCATTCTCATTATTGTGATGATTTTTCATTTCTCTTATTTGGCTGTTTATTCACTTCTTCAATTCTTTTGTGATTCTGATAATTAGTTTTATGTTTGTTATTTGTATAATTGGGTACATTTTCTTTATCTTTATTCATGTTTTTCTTTTTTGCTAAATAAATGTGCTATTTTCTCTTCTAGAGTTATCTGTGGTGGGGTTATCAATAATAATTTCCTCTATATTCCTTTCTTTAGTAATTTGTTTGGAATTACTCTCATCTTCATTTGTTTTATAATCTGTTGTATCTCTTTGAAATTTTGAATTTTTCTGCAAGGTGATGTTATTTTTAAGTTCAGAGGTTCTCCTTATTATTTCAATTGTGTGTTCTTGTGTTCCTCATTTTGTTCTATGCTGTTCATTTTTATTTTTTTATAGTTTCAATGTCTTTTTTTACTTCTGAAAGTTGTATATTTCTCGCTTTGACTACAATTTTAATAAGGTTTAAAGAGGGCATTTTCTAATACTTCAAACCATTCTATTTTAAATTTTCTGGGTAGTGTAAATGTACAATCTTTTTTTAATCTGAGACCTCTTGGTACCATATTTGAATCTAAATAATATTGCATGTATTTAATTTCCAAAGTATGTTTTATTTCTTTAGAGAGAGTGTTTTCCAAATCTATATGGATGTTTTCTATATCGTTCCCTTCATTATAAAATTCAATGTTTGTATTATCATTCCTAGCAATCCTCATTGAGGATTTTATCTCTATGAGAGAATATGTCCATTTTAATATAGAATCAAAGAAAATGGATTGAATAAATCTTCTTATTACTAAAAAAAATGAGTGATATGAAATTTCTAGTGTGTCAAAAATAGGTGTATAAAAAGTATACAAAAACTATATATAAAATTATTTAATAATTATTTAAAATACAATGTGTAGTATACAAATAAATAAGTGTATATAATAAGTGTATATATATAATACTGTGAATAGTGTTGTGATAACGTGAGGAAAAATTAGGATTTATAGAAAATGTGATTTAAATATTTAAATAAAATATAAGAAGTAGTGGATCTCCTAGTCTGAGGTTAAATACAAGCTAAAAATGTAGAGTGTGATTAGGGATACTACACTTCTGCTCTCCTAGCTAATCCCAATATGGAGTGTGCTAACCTCATAAAGTACACCCTTAGTTCAAAAAGAAAATGTGGGGGAGGGATAGCGCTAACGAATAGCTGAGAGCCAAAATATCTAAAAAAACTCTAATGTGATAGTGCATTACTAGTATAAATAATAAAAATCGAATTAAAATTAGCGTGTCTACGTAGCCAAAAAAAAGAATTGGATATATATGTACAAATAAAATCAATATTATTATAACAATATAAGATAAATTCTAACATAAATTCTAACAGATAACTCCTATAAAAGATGCCGGCATCAGGTAAAAAATGAGTGTATCTAAAAGACTGCAATGAGAGTGACCATCTGAGGCTCTCAAACAAACAAAATCATTAGCAGCATATATGACTAAACAGAATTATTAGCAGCATGCATAACCAACCAGAATTATTGGCAGCCTATATGACAAAAACAGATAAATAACTATAAAGTCTATTAAAAAATGCTTAATATCAGTATTCCCAAAATGGAGCTGATCCGTGGGTGATAATGTTTACCAGTGTGATCCGTGGGTGGTAATGTTTACCAGTGTGATCTCCTTAGGAGGTAATGTTATCCAGTGTGTCAATTCAAAGACCGGGTAAAAACGGAGTGATGTGAGAAGTAACTTTATCTTCTTTCTGTATGGCTTTCCTCCGTTTTTTAGCCTGTTCTTAGCCAGTATCTTGCCCGTCCTCTGCAGCAGGTATCCAGCGTGTGGAAATGGTCCCAGAGGGGTCAAGTTCCGGTTAAAGTTCAGTTCAGATTTCCAAATAGTAAAGCGCGATTGTGCAATATTTCAGCCTATGAATGATAGACCTTTAAAAAGCACTCCTGGGTTCGTTTTCTGTGGGTCCTGGGGCAGGAATTACACATGCAGAGACGGCTCACCTGTGATCATTGACCGCTCAATGTACCTGGTCCTATCCACCAACGATACCTCAGCTAGTAAAGAGATATAAAATGTATCAAGGTATAGTAAGCAAGTTCTACGCGTTTCAGCCTCCAGGGGCCTTTATCAAGATTGCTACTAAATGTTTAGGCCATTTTAAATAAGCCCTCTCTCTTTTCTCATTGGATAATACCCAGCCAATAGTGAATAAGCTATTGGAGATATGTGAATCATTGTGTTACAAACACTTTAGTAAAAACGTTACATTGTTTTGTTAATTTCATATGTTTTAAACACTTGATTTTAAGTATCTTTTACATTTGATTCATTTGTTACAATAAATCCAATCTTGGCAACCTCTTATTGAATATGGAAACAATATAAAAAATATAAAAAAGTTATTAAAATATATACGGAAAAAATATATAAAAATATATGTGTGTATATAAACAACAAATATTTGAGATGATTCTGTCTCTACTAAGTTTCTAAATGGTTTTGGTAGTTATATGTGTGTGTTAATGTGGTGGTGTTAGAGATATCGAACATTTGTACAAAGTAATAACAATTTCATGAAGTTTGTGCAAAATTAGGAATTAGTTTAAAATAAAAATAATAATATATACACATGTATTATAAAATATAAATCATACACGTGTATAAAAAGATTATTTAAAATTCTTTTTTTGAAAAATTTGAAAAATTGGATTTTCATATTAGCCTACTAAGATCCATTTCGGAGTTCAGCAGGCCATGGGGGTGGAGGGTTTTTAAAATTGAATATAAATTCAGCTTCCTTTTTTAGTAATACATTGTTGATATTTCCCTCCCCTACTCCCAAGATTAATTTGTGTTACACCCCAATATTTAAAATCTTTTAGACTCCCTTCATGTTTTTCTTTAAAATGGTTATATAATTTTGTTTCTGAAGAGCCGTGCTCTATTTTTAAAATATGTTCCCTGATGCGATCTCTTAAAATCCTACTACGTCTGTCCAAAATAGAACAGATTACATGAACATTTGATGCAATAGATTATATTCTTATCAGAACATCTTATTAATTGCTTTAGTTTAAAACTGAAGTTTGTGTTATGTGATTTTAAATCTTTTATCTTATGACTGTGTTTGCAATGACTTACAGGTGTTACTACGGAAAAAAACCAATTAGGTTTATCTCCTTTCATATCTTTTATATGTAGAAATGTTGTTGTTTTTCCTTTTATTCACTGGGAGATAATAAACTCTTTAAGTTTCTAGCTTTTTAAAAATTATAGTCAGGTTGATTTTTTACTTGATTCCGCTAGTATATGGGTCCTGTTTAATTAAATGCCAAGTTTTCTCAGAATCTTTTTGACTTCATAGTGTTCTGAGCTAAACCCAGTGATGAAAGGTACAAACAGTTCATTGGTTTTTTGTGCAAACGGATTTCTTTTTTGGTAGTATTAAGGTGTTTCTAATCATTTTAGCAACCTCTTGTTGTATTTTGCCTATTCTATTGCTGTTAATAACTTACTCTATAAATCTGGTAGTTAATATCTGGGATTGTGTCTGATAGCTTTCTAGAGATGAACAATTTTTCTTTACCTCTCATATACTGGCTTTTTGGGATATTGTGTTTCCATTGATTTAAATGGCAACTGGATGAATGTATATATTATTAGCGTCAATCGCTTTGAAGTAGGTTTTCAGTGTGTATTTGATTATCATTGATTTCTATTGCAAGATCTAAAAAATTGAGGTTTCCTACAACTGTATTCATGAGAGAAGGATATTCCTAAGTTGTTACTGTTAAGATCTGTTAAAAATATGTTTAAATAGTTCAACGTCCCCACGCCACACAATAAAAATGTCATCTATGAATCTGCAATAGAGCACAAGGTTCGCCTCCCAATGGCCATTGTAGATGTAAATTCTCTTCGAAAATGGCCCATAAATAAATTAGCATAACTGGGGGCGACCTTGTGCCATTGCAGTTCCCTTAGGTCTGGAGAAATACCTCCTTATTGAATAAAAAACTGTTATTATTGGTAGGATAAAACCAGATACAATCCAAAATAAATTTATTTTGAGTCTCAGATAGATCTATATCTCTGTCTAAAAATGATTTAATAGCCTCTTTTTCCCATATGGTGTGATATATTAGTATACAAAGAATTGACATCACATGTTGCCATAATGTAATTTTCTTTCCATTCTAGGTTTTGGATTTTATTTAGAAAATGTGTGTCGGACTCTTAAATATGCTGGTAGCGTTATCACATATTTCTGTAGGAAAAAAATCTACATACTGGGATAGACCTGATGTAAGGGAACCTATCCCAGAGATTATGGGACGGCCAGGGGGATTTTTTAAGATCTTTGTGGATCTTTGGTAGAAAGTAAAAGGTGGGGGTCTTAGGATATGTTGTATTTAAAAAGGTAAATTCTGATTCATTAATTATACTTATTTCTTTAGCCTCTTTGAGTAATGTTCCTAGTTTTTAATTCCTGTTGGCTTTTAATGGATTCTGTTTAAGTTTAGTGTAAGTAGGTCTTATCTTGTAAGATCCTATTGTGCTTCTTGGATATAATAGTTTGTGTCCTTTAGGACAATCCCCCCACCCTTATCTGCCGGTTTCACTACTATATCAGTGTTCTATTTGTAAATTCCATACGCGTTTCACTCTCTTTTTTACTCATATTATTTTAAAAGGTTTGCTTTGATCAAGTGTTTCTAAATCTTTCTTTATTCTCCTCAAATAGTTTTTAGTGTTCGCTTTTCTCCTGTATAGGAAAGAAATCGGATTTTGCCTTCAGGTCTGTATGGAGTAACTGTTTTGTGTGTCTCTGTATTGTATGGGATTTTTGAGAAAGTATCTTTTTAATGTGAGTAGTTTTCTAATGTACTGATTGACATTAATTAAGGTCTCAAATATTATTGAGTCTGCATGATGGTGCAATACGTGAGCCTTTTCCTAATACTTTCCTCCTGTTCTTTGGTATAAAATCACTTTACTTAAATTAATATTCCAACTTTCTTTTTGCTTTCTATCTCCTTTGTGATTTGTTTAGAGGTTCCTCTCCCTCTTCTACCTCTAATCTTCTTTTTCCTTGTGTGTTTCTTTCTGATATTATAGCTCCTGGATATTCTCTTGATGGCCCCGCCTTTGCGGGGACACCCTCTAAAAAAAGGTTTTGTCTGTGTTGTTGTCTTCTTGTATGTTTGAATTTAGTTGTTTCCTGAATTGAATGAGTTCTCGCGGGGCTCTGTTTTGCTTGTAGTGGTGTATATCTGTTTTGTAGGGGTAGTTCTCCAGTTTTGTTGTTCATTATAGGAGTGTTTGGGGTATTCTCTATACATATTATATGAATGGTTTGATTGATTTCTAAATCCATTGTTATTTTGTCTATTATTATGTCTGTTGTCATTGTATCTGTTATTGTAATAATTGTATTGATGACTGTAAAAATCTCTATCTGAGTTTTCATGGTTCTGATATCTATTTTGGTATCTGTGTTGATACCAATTTTGATGACTATTGGTGGTACCAAATTTGGTGGTTTCTTTGGTTATATGTATTATCATAACCTCTCTCATTGTTGTATTGATTATATCCTCTCCTTTGTGGTATACTATTCTTACTCTTTTTGTGTGCCAACCATTATTTGTGTTTCTACTTGTGTTTTTGACCAATTTTCAGAGTCTAGTTCTGATATTCATTCTCATTATTGTGATGATTTTCATTTCTCTTATTTGGCTGTTTTATTCACTTCTTCAATTCTTTTGTGATTCTGATAATTAGTTTTATGTTTGTTATTTGTATATTGGGTACATTTTCTTATCTTTATTCATGTTTTTCTTTTTGCTAAATAAATGTGCTATTTCTCTTCTAGAGTTATCTGTGGTGGGGTTATCAATAATAATTTCCTCTATATTCCTTTCTTTAGTAATTTTTTGGAATTACTCTCATCTTCATTTGTTTATAATCTGTTGTATCTCTTTTGAAATTTTGAATTTTTCTGCAAGGTGATGTTTATTTTAAGTTCAGAGGTTCTCCTTATTATTTCAATTTGTGTGTTCTTGTGTTCCTCATTTTTGTTCTATGCTGTTCATTTTATTTTTTATAGTTTCAATGTCTTTTTTACTTCTGAAAGTTGTATATTTCTCGCTTTGACTACAATTTTAATAAGGTTTAAAGAGGCATTTTCTAATACTTCAAACCATTCTATTTTAAATTTTCTGGTAGTGTAAATGTACAATCTTTTTTTAATCTGAGACCTCTTGGTACCATATTTTGAATCTAAATAATATTGCATGTATTTAATTTCCAAAGTATGTTTATTTCTTAGAGAGAGTGTTTTCCAAATCTATATGGATGTTTTTCTAGTATCGTTCCCTTCATTATAAAATTCAATGTTTGTATTATCATTCCTAGCAATCTCATTGAGGATTTTATCTCTATGAGAGAATATGTCCATTTTAATATAGAATCAAAGAAAATGGAGTGAATAATCTTCTTATTACTAAAAAAAAATGAGTGATATGAAATTTCTAGTGTGTCAAAAATAGGTGTATAAAAAGTATACAAAAAGATATATATAAATTATTTAATAATTATTTAAAATACAATGTGTATATACAAATAAATAAGTGTATATAATAAGTGTATATAATAATACTGTGAATAGTGTTGTGATAACGTGAGGAAAAATTAGGATTATAGAAATTGTGATTAAAATATTTAAATAAATATAAGAAGTAAGTGGATCTCCTAGTCTGAGGTTAAATACAAGCTAAAAATGTAGAGTGTGATTAGGGATACAACACTTCTGCTCTCCTAGCTAATCCCCAATATGGAGTGTGCTAACCTCATAAAGTACACCCTTAGTTCAAAAAGAAAATGTGGGTGGAGGGATAGCGCTAACGAATAGCTGAGAGCCAAAATATCTAAAAAACTCTAATGAGATAGTGCATTACTAGTATAAATAATAAAAATCGAATTAAAATTAGCGTGTCTACGTAGCCAAAAAAAAGAATTGGATATATATTACAAATAAATCAATATTTATTATAACAATATAAGATAAATTCTAACATAAATTCTAACAGATAACTCCTATAAAAGATGCCGGCATCAGGTAAAAAATGAGTGTATCTAAAAGACTGCAATGAGAGTGACCATCTGAGGCTCTCAAACAAACAAAATCATTATAGCAGTATATGACCTAAACAGAAATTATTAGCAGCATGCATAACCAACCAGAATTATTGACAGCCTATATGACAAAAACAGATAAAATAACTATAAAGTCTATTAAAAAAATGCATAATATCAGTATTCCCAAATGGAGCTGATCGTGGGTGGATAATGTTTACCAGTGTGATCCGTGGGGTGGTAATGTTTACCAGTTGATCTCCTTAGGAGGTAATGTTACCAGTGTGTCAATTCAAAGACCGGGTAAAAACGGAGTGATGTGAGAAGTACTTTATACTCTTTCTGTATGGCTTTCCTCCGTTTTTTTAGCCTGTTCTTAGCCAGATCTGTCCGTCCTCTGCAGCAGGTATCCAGAGTGTGGAAATGGTCCCAGAGGGGTCAAGTTCCGGGGTTAGAATGTTCAGTTTCAGATTTCCAAATAGTAAAGCGCCATTGTGCAATATTTCAGCCTATGAATGATAGACCTTTAAAAGCACTCTGGGTTCGTTTCTGTGGGTCCTGGGGGCAGGAATTACACATGCAGAGACGGCTCACCTTTGATCATTGACCGCTCAATGTACCTGTCCTATCCACCAACGATACCTCAGCTAGTAAAAGAGATATAAAATGTATCAAGGTATAGTAAGCAAGTTCTACGCGTTTCAGCCTCCAGGGGCCTTTATCAAGATGCTTACTAAATGTTTAGGCCATTTTAAATAGCCCTCTCTCTTTCTCATTGGATAATACCCAGCCAATAGTGAATAAGCTATTGGAGATATGTGAATCATTGTGTTACAAACACTTTAGTCAAAAACGTTACATTGTTTTGTTAATTTCATATGTTTACACTTGATTTTAAGTATCTTTTATTTGATTTCATTTGATACAATAAATCCAATCTTGGCAACCTCTTATTGAATATGGAAACAATATAAAAATATAAAAAGTTATTAAAATATATACGGAAAAAATATATAAAAATATATGTGTGTATATAAACAACAAATATTTGAGATGATTCTGTCTCTACTAAGTTTCTAAATGGTTTTGGGTAGTTATATGTGTGTGTTAATGTGGTGGTGTTAGAGATATCGAACATTTGTACAAAGTAATAACAATTTCATGAAGTTTGTGCAAAATTAGGGAATTAGTTTAAAATAAAAATAATAATATATACACATGTATTATAAAATAATAAAATCAGTACACGTGTATACAAAAGATTATTTAAAATTCTTTTTTTTGAAAAATTTGAAAAATTGGATTTTCATATTAGCCTACTAAGATCCATTTCGGAGTTCAGGCCATTGGGGTGGAGGGTTTTAAAACTTGAATATAAATTCAGCTTCCTTTTTTTAGTAATACATTGTTGATATTCCTCCCCTACTCCCAAGATTAATTTGTGTTACACCCCAATATTTAAAATCTTTTAGACTCCCTTCATGTTTTTCTTTAAAATGTTTATATAAATTTTGTTTCTGAAGAGCCGTGCTCTATTTTAAAATATGTTTACCCTGATGCGATCTCTTAAAATCCTACTCGTCTGTCCAAAAAAGAACAGATTACATGAAACATTTGATGCAATAGATTACTATTCCTTATCTGATACTCTTATTAATTTGCTTTATTTTCAAACTGAAGTTTGTGTGTTAATGTGATTTTTAAATCTATTATCATATGACTGTGTTAGCATGACTTACAGGTGTTACAACACGGAAAAAAAACCGAATTAGTATTATCTCCTTTCATATCTTTATAGGTAGAATTGTTGTTGTTTTTCCTTATATTCACTGGGAGATAATAACTCTTTAAGTTTCTAGCTTTTTTAAAAATTATTCAGGTTGATTTTTTACTTGATTCCTCAGTATATGGTCCTGTTTAATTAAATGCCAATGTTTTCTCAGAATCTTTTTGACTTCATAGTGTTCTGAGCTAAACCCAGTGATGAAAGGTACAAACAGTTCATTGGTTTTTTGTGCAACGGATTTCTTTTTTGGTAGTAATAAGGTGTTTCTATCAATTTTAGCAACCTCTTGTTGTATTTTGCCTATTCTATTGCTGTCATAACCTTTCTCTATAAATCTGGTAGTTAATATCTGGGATTGTGTCTGATAGCTTTCTAGAGATGAACAATTTTTCTTTACTCTCATATACTGGCTTTTTGGGATATTGTGTTTCCATTGATTTAAATGGCAACTGGATGAATGTATATAATTATTAGCGTCAATCGCTTTGAAGTAGGTTTCAGTGTGTATTTGATTATCATTGATTTCTATTGCAATATCTAAAAAATTGAGTTTCCTACAACTGTATTCATGAGAGAAGGATATTCCTAAGTTGTTACTGTTAAGATCTGTTAAAAATATGTTTAATAGTTCAACGTCCCCACGCCACACAATAAAAATGTCATCTATGAATCTGCAATAGAGCACAAGGTTCGCCTCCCAATGGCCATTGTAGATGTAATTCTCTTCAAAATGGCCCATAAATAAATTAGCATAACTGGGGGCGAACCTTGTGCCCATTGCAGTTCCCTTAGTCTGGAGAAATACCTCCTTATTGAATAAAAAACTGTTATTTTGTAGGATAAAACCAATACAATCCAAAATAAATTTATTTTGAGTCTCAGATAGATCTATATCTCTGTCTAAAAATGATTTAATAGCCTCTTTTCCCATATGGTGTGATATATTAGTATACAAAGAATTGACATCACATGTTGCCATAATGTAATTTTCTTTCCATTCTAGGTTTTGGATTTTATTTAGAAAATGTGTCGAGTCTCTTAAATATGCTGGTAGCGTTATCACATATTTCTGTATATTTCACATATTTGAGACCTTAATTAATGTCAATCAGTACATTAGAAAACTCACATTAAAAAGATACTTTCTCAAAAATCCCATACAATACAGAGACACACAAAACAGTTACATCCATACAGACCTGAAGGCAAAATCCGATTTCTTTCCTATACAGGAGAAAAGCGAACACATAAAACTATTTGAGGAGAATATAAAGAAAGATTTAGAAACACTTGATCAAAGCAAACCTTTTAAAAATAATATGAGTAAAAAAGAGAGTGAAACGCTTAAGGAATTACAAAATAACACTGATATAGTAGTGAAACCGGCAGATAAGGGTGGGGGGATTGTCCTAATGGACACAAACTATTATATCCAAGAAGCAAATAGGATCTTACAAGATAAGACTACTTACACTAAACTTAAACAGAATCCATTAAAGCAACAGGAATTAAAACTAGGAACATTACTCAAAGAGGCTAAGAAAGAAGGTATAATTAATGAATCAGAATTTAACTTTTTAAATACAACATATCCTAAGACCCCCACCTTTTACTTTCTACCAAAGATCCACAAAGATCTTAAAAATCCCCCTGGCCGTCCCATAATCTCTGGGATAGGTTCCCTTACATCAGGTCTATCCCAGTATGTAGATTTTTTCCTACAGAAATATGTGATAACGCTACCAGCATATTTAAGAGACTCGACACATTTTCTAAATAAAATCCAAAACCTAGAATGGAAAGAAAATTACATTATGGCAACATGTGATGTCAATTCTTTGTATACTAATATATCACACCATATGGGAAAAGAGGCTATTAAATCATTTTTAGACAGAGATATAGATCTATCTGAGACTCAAAATAAATTTATTTTGGATTGTATTGGTTTTATCCTACAAAATAACAGTTTTTTATTCAATAAGGAGGTATTTCTCCAGACTAAGGGAACTGCAATGGGCACAAGGTTCGCCCCCAGTTATGCTAATTTATTTATGGGCCATTTTGAAGAGAATTACATCTACAATGGCCATTGGGAGGCGAACCTTGTGCTCTATTGCAGATTCATAGATGACATTTTTATTGTGTGGCGTGGGGACGTTGAACTATTAAACATATTTTTAACAGATCTTAACAGTAACAACTTAGGAATATCCTTCTCTCATGAATACAGTTGTAGGAAACTCAATTGTTTAGATATTGCAATAGAAATCAATGATAATCAAATACACACTGAAACCTACTTCAAAGCGATTGACGCTAATAATTATATACATTCATCCAGTTGCCATTTAAATCAATGGAAACACAATATCCCAAAAAGCCAGTATATGAGAGTAAAGAAAAATTGTTCATCTCTAGAAAGCTATCAGACACAATCCCAGATATTAACTACCAGATTTATAGAGAAAGGTTATGACAGCAATAGAATAGGCAAAATACAACAAGAGGTTGCTAAAATTGATAGAAACACCTTATTACTACCAAAAAAGAAATCCGTTGCACAAAAAACCAATGAACTGTTTGTACCTTTCATCACTGGGTTTAGCTCAGAACACTATGAAGTCAAAAAGATTCTGAGAAAACATTGGCATTTAATTAAACAGGACCATATACTAGGGAATCAAGTAAAAAATCAACCTGATATAATTTTTAAAAAAGCTAGAAACTTAAAGAGTTTATTATCTCCCAGTGAATATAAGGAAAAACAACAACATTCTACATATAAAGATATGAAAGGAGATAAACTAATTGGTTTTTTTCCGTGTAACACCTGTAAGTCATGCAAACACAGTCATAAGATAAAAGATTTAAAATCACATAACACAAACTTCAGTTTTAAAATAAAGCAATTAATAAGATGTTCTGATAAGAATATAATCTATTGCATCAAATGTTCATGTAATCTGTTCTATTTTGGACAGACGAGTAGGATTTTAAGAGATCGCATCAGGGAACATATTTTAAAAATAGAGCACGGCTCTTCAGAAACAAAATTATATAACCATTTTAAAGAAAAACATGAAGGGAGTCTAAAAGATTTTAAATATTGGGGTGTAACACAAATTAATCTTGGGAGTAGGGGAGGGAATATCAACAATGTATTACTAAAAAAGGAAGCTGAATTTATATTCAATTTTAAAACCCTCCACCCCCATGGCCTGAACTCCGAAATGGATCTTAGTAGGCTAATATGAAAATCCAATTTTTCAAATTTTTCAAAAAAAGAATTTTAAATAATCTTTTTATACACGTGTATGATTTTATATTTTATAATACATGTGTATATATTATTATTTTTATTTTAAACTAATTCCTAATTTTGCACAAACTTCATGAAATTGTTATTACTTTGTACAAATGTTCGATATCTCTAACACCACCACATTAACACACACATATAACTACCAAAACCATTTAGAAACTTAGTAGAGACAGAATCATCTCAAATATTTGTTGTTTATATACACACATATATTTTTATATATTTTTTCCGTATATATTTTAATAACTTTTTTATATTTTTTATATTGTTTCCATATTCAATAAGAGGTTGCCAAGATTGGATTTATTGTATCAAATGAATCAAATAAAAGATACTTAAAATCAAGTGTAAACATATGAATTAACAAAACAATGTAACGTTTTTGACTAAAGTGTTTGTAACACAATGATTCACATATCTCCAATAGCTTATTCACTATTGGCTGGGTATTATCCAATGAGAAAAGAGAGAGGGCTATTTAAAATGGCCTAAACATTTAGTAAGCATCTTGATAAAGGCCCCTGGAGGCTGAAACACGTAGAACTTGCTTACTATACCTTGATACATTTTATATCTCTTTACTAGCTGAGGTATCGTTGGTGGATAGGACAGGTACATTGAGCGGTCACTGATCACAGGTGAGCCGTCTCTGCATGTGTAATTCCTGCCCCAGGACCCACAGAAAACGAACCCAGAGTGCTTTTTAAAGGTCTATCATTCATAGGCTGAAATATTGCACAACGGCGCTTTACTATTTGGAAATCTGAACTGAACTTTAACCCGGAACTTGACCCCTCTGGGACCATTTCCACACGCTGGATACCTGCTGCAGAGGACGGACAGATACTGGCTAAGAACAGGCTAAAAAACGGAGGAAAGCCATACAGAAAGAAGATAAAGTTACTTCTCACATCACTCCATTTTTACCCGGTCTTTGAATTGACACACTGGTAACATTACCCCCTAAGGAGATCACACTGGTAAACATTACCACCCACGGATCACACTGGTAAACATTATCACCCACGGATCAGCTCCATTTTGGGAATACTGATATTAAGCATTTTTTAATAGACTTTATAGTTATTTTATCTGTTTTTGTCATATAGGCTGCCAATAATTCTGGTTGGTTATGCATGCTGCTAATAATTCTGTTTAGTCATATATGCTGCTAATGATTTTGTTTGTTTGAGAGCCTCAGATGGTCACTCTCATTGCAGTCTTTTAGATACACTCATTTTTTACCTGATGCCGGCATCTTTTATAGGAGTTATCTGTTAGAATTTATGTTAGAATTTATCTTATATTGTTATAATAAATATTGATTTATTTGTACATATATATCCAATTCTTTTTTTTGGCTACGTAGACACGCTAATTTTAATTCGATTTTTATTATTTATACTAGTAATGCACTATCTCATTAGAGTTTTTTAGATATTTTGGCTCTCAGCTATTCGTTAGCGCTATCCCTCCCCCACATTTTCTTTTTGAACTAAGGGTGTACTTTATGAGGTTAGCACACTCCATATTGGGATTAGCTAGGAGAGCAGAAGTGTAGTATCCCTAATCACACTCTACATTTTTAGCTTGTATTTAACCTCAGACTAGGAGATCCACTTACTTCTTATATTTTATTTAAATATTTAAATCACATTTCAATAAATCCTAATTTTTCCTCACGTTATCACAACACTATTCACAGTATTATTATATACACTTATTATATACACTTATTTATTTGTATATACACATTGTATTTTAAATAATTATTAAATAATTTTATATATATTTTTTGGTATACTTTTTATACACCTATTTTTGACACACTAGAAATTTCATATCACTCATTTTTTTAGTAATAAGAAGATTTATTCAATCCATTTTCTTTGATCTATATTAAAATGGACATATTCTCTCATAGAGATAAAATCCTCAATTGAGATTGCTAGGAATGATAATATACAAACATTGAATTTTATAATGAAGGGAACGATATACGAAAAACATCCATATAGATTTGGAAAACACTCTCTCTAAAGAAATAAAACATACTTTGGAAATTAAATACATGCAATATTATTTAGATTCAATATGGTACCAAGAGGTCATCAGATTAAAAAAAGATTGTACATTTACACTACCAGAAAATTTAAAAATAGAATGGTTTGAAGTATTAGAAAATGCCTCTTTAAACCTTATGAAAATTGTAGTCAAAGCGAGCGAGAAATATACAACTTTCAGAAGGTAAAAAAAGACATTGAAACTATAAAAAATAAAATGAACAGCATAGAACAAAATGAGGAACACAAGAACACACAAATTGAAATAATAAGGAGAACCTCTGAACTTAAAAATAACATCACCTTGCAGGAAAAAATTCAAAATTTCAAAGAGATACAACAGATTATAAAACAAATGAAGATGAGAGTAATTCCAAACAAATTACTAAAGAAAGGAATATAGAGGAAATTATTATTGATAAACCCACACAGATAACTCTAGAAGAGAAATAGCACATTTATTTAGGCAAAAAGAAAAACATGAATAAGATAAAGAAAATGTACCCAATTATACAAATAACAAACATAAAACTAATTATCAGAATCACAAAAGAATTGAAGAAGTGAATAAACAGCCAAATAAGAGAAATGAAAATCATCACAATAATGAGAATGAATATCAGAACATAGACTCTGAAAATTGGTCAAAAACACCAAGTAGAAACACAAATAATGGTTGGCACACAAAAAGAGAAGAATATATACCACAAAGGAGAGGATATAATCAATACAACAATGAGAGAGGTTATGATAATACATATAACCAAAGAAACCACCAAAATTGGTACCCCAATAGTCATCAAAATTGGTATCAACACAGATACCAAAATAGATATCAGAACCATGAAAACTCAGATAGAGATTTTTACAGTCATCAATACAATTATTACAATAACAGATACAATGACAACAGACATAATAATAGACAAAATAACAATGGATTTAGAAATCAATCAAACCATTCATATAATATGTATAGAGAATACCCCAAACACTCCTATAATGAACAACAAAACTGGAGAATACCCCTACAAAACAGATATACACCACTACAAGCACAACAGAGCCCCGCGAGAACTCATCAATTCAGGAAACAACTAAATTCAAACATACAAGAAGACAACACACAGACAAAACATTTTTTAGAGGGTGTCCCCGCAAAGGCGGGGCCATCAAGAGATTATCCAGGAGCTATAATATCAGAAAGAAACACACAAGGAAAAAGAAGATTAGAGGTAGAAGAGGGAGAGGAACCTCTAAACAAATCACAAAGGAGATAGAAAGCAAAAAGAAAGTTGGAATATTTAATTTAAGTAAAGTGATTTTAACCAAAGAACAGGAGAAAGTATTAGGAAAAGGCCTCACGTTTGCACCATCATGCAGACTCAATAAATTTGAGACCTTAATTAATGTCAATCAGTACATTAGAAAACTCACATTAAAAAGATACTTTCTCAAAAATCCCATACAATACAGAGACACACAAAACAGTTACATCCATACAGACCTGAAGGCAAAATCCGATTTCTTTCCTATACAGGAGAAAAGCGAACACATAAAACTATTTGAGGAGAATATAAAGAAAGATTTAGAAACACTTGATCAAAGCAAACCTTTTAAAAATAATATGAGTAAAAAAGAGAGTGAAACGCTTAAGGAATTACAAAATAACACTGATATAGTAGTGAAACCGGCAGATAAGGGTGGGGGGATTGTCCTAATGGACACAAACTATTATATCCAAGAAGCAAATAGGATCTTACAAGATAAGACTACTTACACTAAACTTAAACAGAATCCATTAAAGCAACAGGAATTAAAACTAGGAACATTACTCAAAGAGGCTAAGAAAGAAGGTATAATTAATGAATCAGAATTTAACTTTTTAAATACAACATATCCTAAGACCCCCACCTTTTACTTTCTACCAAAGATCCACAAAGATCTTAAAAATCCCCCTGGCCGTCCCATAATCTCTGGGATAGGTTCCCTTACATCAGGTCTATCCCAGTATGTAGATTTTTTCCTACAGAAATATGTGATAACGCTACCAGCATATTTAAGAGACTCGACACATTTTCTAAATAAAATCCAAAACCTAGAATGGAAAGAAAATTACATTATGGCAACATGTGATGTCAATTCTTTGTATACTAATATATCACACCATATGGGAAAAGAGGCTATTAAATCATTTTTAGACAGAGATATAGATCTATCTGAGACTCAAAATAAATTTATTTTGGATTGTATTGGTTTTATCCTACAAAATAACAGTTTTTTATTCAATAAGGAGGTATTTCTCCAGACTAAGGGAACTGCAATGGGCACAAGGTTCGCCCCCAGTTATGCTAATTTATTTATGGGCCATTTTGAAGAGAATTACATCTACAATGGCCATTGGGAGGCGAACCTTGTGCTCTATTGCAGATTCATAGATGACATTTTTATTGTGTGGCGTGGGGACGTTGAACTATTAAACATATTTTTAACAGATCTTAACAGTAACAACTTAGGAATATCCTTCTCTCATGAATACAGTTGTAGGAAACTCAATTTTTTAGATATTGCAATAGAAATCAATGATAATCAAATACACACTGAAACCTACTTCAAAGCGATTGACGCTAATAATTATATACATTCATCCAGTTGCCATTTAAATCAATGGAAACACAATATCCCAAAAAGCCAGTATATGAGAGTAAAGAAAAATTGTTCATCTCTAGAAAGCTATCAGACACAATCCCAGATATTAACTACCAGATTTATAGAGAAAGGTTATGACAGCAATAGAATAGGCAAAATACAACAAGAGGTTGCTAAAATTGATAGAAACACCTTATTACTACCAAAAAAGAAATCCGTTGCACAAAAAACCAATGAACTGTTTGTACCTTTCATCACTGGGTTTAGCTCAGAACACTATGAAGTCAAAAAGATTCTGAGAAAACATTGGCATTTAATTAAACAGGACCATATACTAGGGAATCAAGTAAAAAATCAACCTGATATACTTTTTAAAAAAGCTAGAAACTTAAAGAGTTTATTATCTCCCAGTGAATATAAGGAAAAACAACAACATTCTACATATAAAGATATGAAAGGAGATAAACTAATTGGTTTTTTTTCCGTGTAACACCTGTAAGTCATGCAAACACAGTCATAAGATAAAAGATTTAAAATCACATAACACAAACTTCAGTTTTAAAATAAAGCAATTAATAAGATGTTCTGATAAGAATATAATCTATTGCATCAAATGTTCATGTAATCTGTTCTATTTTGGACAGACGAGTAGGATTTTAAGAGATCGCATCAGGGAACATATTTTAAAAATAGAGCACGGCTCTTCAGAAACAAAATTATATAACCATTTTAAAGAAAAACATGAAGGGTGTCTAAAAGATTTTAAATATTGGGGTGTAACACAAATTAATCTTGGGAGTAGGGGAGGGAATATCAACAATGTATTACTAAAAAAGGAAGCTGAATTTATATTCAATTTTAAAACCCTCCACCCCCATGGCCTGAACTCCGAAATGGATCTTAGTAGGCTAATATGAAAATCCAATTTTTCAAAAAAAGAATTTTAAATAATCTTTTTATACACGTGTATGATTTTATATTTTATAATACATGTGTATATATTATTATTTTTATTTTAAACTAATTCCTAATTTTGCACAAACTTCATGAAATTGTTATTACTTTGTACAAATGTTCGATATCTCTAACACCACCACATTAACACACACATATAACTACCAAAACCATTTAGAAACTTAGTAGAGACAGAATCATCTCAAATATTTGTTGTTTATATACACACATATATTTTTATATATTTTTTCCGTATATATTTTAATAACTTTTTTATATTTTTTATATTGTTTCCATATTCAATAAGAGGTTGCCAAGATTGGATTTATTGTATCAAATGAATCAAATAAAAGATACTTAAAATCAAGTGTAAACATATGAATTAACAAAACAATGTAACGTTTTTGACTAAAGTGTTTGTAACACAATGATTCACATATCTCCAATAGCTTATTCACTATTGGCTGGGTATTATCCAATGAGAAAAGAGAGAGGGCTATTTAAAATGGCCTAAACATTTAGTAAGCATCTTGATAAAGGCCCCTGGAGGCTGAAACGCGTAGAACTTGCTTACTATACCTTGATACATTTTATATCTCTTTACTAGCTGAGGTATCGTTGGTGGATAGGACAGGTACATTGAGCGGTCACTGATCACAGGTGAGCCGTCTCTGCATGTGTAATTCCTGCCCCAGGACCCACAGAAAACGAACCCAGAGTGCTTTTTAAAGGTCTATCATTCATAGGCTGAAATATTGCACAACGGCGCTTTACTATTTGGAAATCTGAACTGAACTTTAACCCGGAACTTGACCCCTCTGGGACCATTTCCACACGCTGGATACCTGCTGCAGAGGACGGACAGATACTGGCTAAGAACAGGCTAAAAAACGGAGGAAAGCCATACAGAAAGAAGATAAAGTTACTTCTCACATCACTCCGTTTTTACCCGGTCTTTGAATTGACACACTGGTAACATTACCCCCTAAGGAGATCACACTGGTAAACATTACCACCCACGGATCACACTGGTAAACATTATCACCCACGGATCAGCTCCATTTTGGGAATACTGATATTAAGCATTTTTTAATAGACTTTATAGTTATTTTATCTGTTTTTGTCATATAGGCTGCCAATAATTCTGGTTGGTTATGCATGCTGCTAATAATTCTGTTTAGTCATATATGCTGCTAATGATTTTGTTTGTTTGAGAGCCTCAGATGGTCACTCTCATTGCAGTCTTTTAGATACACTCATTTTTTACCTGATGCCGGCATCTTTTATAGGAGTTATCTGTTAGAATTTATGTTAGAATTTATCTTATATTGTTATAATAAATATTGATTTATTTGTACATATATATCCAATTCTTTTTTTTGGCTACGTAGACACGCTAATTTTAATTCGATTTTTATTATTTATACTAGTAATGCACTATCTCATTAGAGTTTTTTAGATATTTTGGCTCTCAGCTATTCGTTAGCGCTATCCCTCCCCCACATTTTCTTTACTGGCAGACAGCTGCCAGTACCAAAGATGGCCACCACTAATGGGAGGGGGAGGGTTAAAGAGCTGTTTGGGTGGGATCAGGGAGTTGGGAGGGATCACTGCACTGGAGAAATAATAATAATAATAAAAAATAAAATTAAAGCCCTAAACTGCATACTGGCAGACTGTATGCTAGTACATACAATAAGGGGGACCAGTAGGGGGTGAGGGAGGGAAGAGAGCTGTCTGAGAGGAATCAGGAAGGGATCAGGGAGGCTAAGGTGTCAGGTGGGAGGGTAATCTCTACACTGCATCAAAAATTAACCTTACAAGCTAACTGATTAACCCCTTTACTACCAGGAATTTCAAGTAAAGTACGCAGCTGCAATTAGTGATATTCTAATTGAAAAAAAAACAATGGCAAAGCCATGCATGTCTGCTATTTCTGAACAAAGGGGATCCCCAAAGAAGCTTTTACAGCCATTTTCAGTGAGAAAGTCAAAGTTTGCAAAAAAGTTAACAATTTTTTTTTTATATATGAGCGTAAATCTGGCAGCCAAATAGTTACAACAAATGTAACAGAATGGGTCTAGATCAATACCTTGGGTTGTCTACTTAAATAATATATAGAGTTTTCATAGGTAAATTAAAAAATCAAAAGCTCTATTTCTGTTTAAACGGCGTGATAGCAAAAATGCTAAAAATTATCTGGTACTTTGGGCATTTTTTTCTCTGAAATTCTCGGTAGCGAAGGGGTTAATTTCCACATCACATCATCAGTCTTGCTCACTGGTCAGTATCAGTAACCCCTACCAGCAAAAAGTAATCAAGATAATGAACAATGCTCTCACAACCTGTAACTGCAGATACTGCCCAATGCAAAAAGGAGCTAAAACCTTCAAAATAAGCACAAGACAGTGAGCACCCCATAGACAGGCAACAATCTACATAGCCACTCCCGAGCTTACAACTTATCAACCAAAATGAAGAAGGATGACCAGGAAGAAGACAAAAGGCTGATTTGGTGTCAAGTTTCGCCAGCAGCGCACCCCTACCCATAGCCTGCACAATGTCCAACTCCTCATCAAATCATCAAATGATTGATACTTAACTCAAGGACAGGTCAATAGCATCACTGAACAACTTCCCTTTCTGTTACGAGGGATCCTGTATAAAGCAAAACATATGTATTTTCTTCTTTGGCACCACCTCAACTTGGCAGACCACCAAATCAGAAAACGGTGGAGAACAAAGAGGCTCAACCACTTTATCTATAGACACTTCCTTGAGCAACTTATCCCTAACCACCCCAGGAATTTGATATGCAGACTTAAGGTTGCGATTGGAAGGAGACATAGGAGAACTGACAGGAATAAAGAATTAATTTCTTAAGCCCTCCTGCAGCAGCCCAGGTGGAGCCTTTACTAGAAGCTTTTCTCTTAAATCCATGCTTGTCAGCAGACAACTCTCTTTTCCTTGTACGCTCACATCTGGTGTGCTGGCGTGTGCAGAACTTGTATATGTGATGAAAGAAGCACCCTGCTCTTTTCTCACACACAGCATGTCCTGAAATTTGCAGTACTCCCTAAACTTGCACTTGGCCTTAGGTGCAAACATCTGAGCCTTTTTCCCCTAAACTCCGAGTTGTAATCCCTCCAAGCCCCTTCCCAGAGCTGATGAGAGATCTAGCAGATTGTGTCCATATAATTTAGGAAAGCTAAAGTTGACTAGGATGCCATTCCAAGTAATATGGCCAAAGCCCAGAAATAGCACTGCCATTAATCAAACATGTCAGGCCTCTTTTCCTGCTTAGGACCTGTACCATCTGTGCTATGCTACCTCATTCTATACCCTTCAACCAATAAATCAAAAATATTGACGTAAAGGTCTTCTTAGATGTTCTTAAACAACTTGGCCTTCAGTTGCACATGCAAGGAGTGCGCCAAACACAGGTACATTTCCCCCTACACCACAACCTTGCACCAAGCCCCTAAAGCTCCTGATACATCCTAGCTAACCACTGGGGATGCCACCTACTCCACAACTATTCGCCACGGCTCG
Organism: Bombina bombina; assembly: GCF_027579735.1. Lineage (NCBI taxonomy): Eukaryota > Metazoa > Chordata > Amphibia > Anura > Bombinatoridae > Bombina > Bombina bombina. The sequence goes on from NC_069502.1 coordinate 372,131,093, forward strand.
CTGCACTTACTTGCCGATCCTGCCATCAACTTTTTGATCATCCTGAGAATGTGCTGATGCCACAAGCTAACGCACCTAAGGACGCATTGCTATCAGAGATGAACTCACTGGTACTATCTACTAAATGTGTACAAGAGTGGAAAAATTCCACAGGCTCACCTAAACCTGTTGCTACAGCAAAAGATGAGGATGTATTCTGCTCTCTCAAACCATTCAGACTCAGATCCGCAGTCATAGGCCCACTAGAGCCTCCAGCCACCTGCACCTCTGATGAAGACATGCCTGTACTGGAAACCTGTGGAAGTAAAGAGACATTTGGAGTTGAAGTTGCCCCAATGCCCAACCCATGGCCCAAAGGTCCACCCACTCCTGCTTAAATGCTCTGCAAGCTGAGCTCTCCAGCACCACCAAGATCACAATTCCCACACCATGCACATCCCTCATTCTAACTTGCCCAGATCCAAACGCATCCATCTGAGACACAACCCCGCTAATTAGGAATAGAAGTACCATGAGACAAACACACATCCTGTGCAATGTGACCATTCATAGCCCCACTGCTGTGTGACGAGTCCTCCATATGCCCTGAGGTACCACCCCGTGGCTCCTCATAACACCCACTCACCACATGGCCAAAGTAGAAGCGCCCCCTGCAAAGTTGCTAGCAAGCCGATTGTCTTGTATCAAGTCCACCAATCTAGCCTAGTACCACCCAATAATGCAACCTTTGGAGCTACCACTGCCCCCAGCATTTCAGGATGTTCACATGCCAGAGAATGAGATCCTCTTCTGGACCATCAAGTTCCAAGTAGAACTGCCAACCTGCCGTGTACCACTCAACTCGACTTTCCACTTCCGCCACCTTGATGCAACTGAAGCACCAGAATTGTGCCAGCCCTACACAGTGACTAGAAGAGACCCCGCTGTTACCGTAAGACCTGGAGATCCAGTGACCAATGACCCTTAATGGGCCGACATGGACCCCGCCTCCAGCCAACAATTACCGACAGAACCACCTGACTGCTGCTGCCACTCATGAAGGCTAACGCCACCGGACCCAACATCCAAAAGTCTGCATCCCCCAACGAAGTCTCCATTGAAGCCAAAGAGTGGAAGATACCTGCTGCCACCTCAGCCGCATCCAGAGGCAGCCCTTGATGTGGCGCAGCCAGACTGAAAGACAAGGCCCCAAGTAGTGACTCAAAAGACCTATCCCCTCTCTGGCTTCCCCTGTGCCAACAACCAATGGCCCTACTAGGTCCAACCAGGGTGCCCGATCTCTGACTGGAACCACAGTGCTGAGCAACCCCCTGGGAACCACACTCTTCTTCACTGTCACTCACCATGTCCCCCCAATCACTCCCTACAGCCACAACCTGAGCAGGAGAAGGGTGAGAGGTGGAAAAACCAAGGAGGAATGGAACCGTGCCTCTGGCATAGCAGAAACCATGGCTACCCCTTGATCACTTATCTCCTCTTTCACAGGTGTTTGACATCTAGAAGCCTCCAGGGAAGTCTCACGAAAGTGCCTTGCAGGGACACTATTACGCCTAGCACACTCCATGACAAAACAAACAAGATCTTTGCTGAAACAGAAGAGGCCAGAAGGAAGTGTTAACCTACATAAAACCCAGGTAAGACCTCACCTTATAACGCAACATTGTTGCTTTCCCTACCCTTTTTCTAACATGCAGGTCTTAACCCATACGTTGTTCCTACTCTATAATACTCTACACCAACTGTTTTTGTTTTAATTATTTATAGTTTTTTTTGCCTTCACGTGATAAATACTATTTTAAGAAATAGGAAAACTTGTATTTCTATAACTTGGGGGGGGGGGGGGAACCTGACATTGTATACAACAATGTGATATAACATCCAGTTTTACCAGCCCATTAAAAAGATGCAGGACAACCTCTTCCCCAGTTAAAGGAACATAAAATCCAATAATGTTCTGTGATTATTCAGATAGAATATACAATTTTAAAACAATTGTTCCTATTTAATTATACTATCAAATTTGCTTCATTCTCTTGGTATATTTTGCTGAAAGAATACCTAAGTTGGTTTAAGAGCAGCAATGCATTATAGGGAGCTATCTGCTGATTGGTTGCAGCACATATATGACTCATGTGATTGGTTCAGCAGACGTGTTCAGCTAGCTTCCAGTGGTGCATTGCTGCTCCTTAAACAAAGGATACTAAGAAAAAAAAGCAATTTTATGATAGAAGTAAATTGAAATATTGTTTAAAATTGTGGTTCATGTGCCTTTAACTATCAACAAACTACATCCATATTGTCCCAGTTGTTATAAAAATAATATCTAATGTTTGGCCTAACTAAATTATCAGTGGGTATCCCCAACATAATGTACCTACCACTAGATTAATTAAACTGCTATTAAACTAAATAATATTTAGTAAAGTAAGTAAGATAGATGCAAGAAATTAAAAACATCCAGACTGGCCCTATCAGTACTAGGGGCTGCAACCCTAAGATTTGAATGCCTACTGCAACTTATTGAGTGACTATGTAGCTTTAATCACCAGCTAAAGATGATGGAAATGTAGGTCATTAAATTAACATTGATGATTCTTACTACAATCCTATATTATAAAAGGCCAAGGTATGTTTGTCCGAAGCATCATGCACAGCGCGAGACAAACATACCTGGCCGTAAGAAAGGATCAGTCAGTGACCGCCTACTGTGCACGAGACAATGCACAAGACAGGCCTTAACCCCTCTGCAGCGATCTCGCTAAAAGTAGCGAGATCATGCAATTTATGCATACCCCACGAGTGGGGCAGTGCAGAAATAGTCTTGCAGAGCTACCAAAGCAGAAAAATGATGAGAGGGAAGGGAAGGGAAAGGAAGAGGGGATCCAAGTGGATGGGGATTTTGACCCATGTACACTGGCTTTAGGACTAGGTTCTATATATTTTGCCATGCCCTTCACATCATACAGTAGGACAAGATGGATAGGATGGAGACACCATAAATCAATTGTTATGCTCTCTTGAATTATTTTTCTTTTATCTGTTTAAAGAAATCAATTTACCCAGGATGGAGCTAGAACCCTTACACAGCTGTAAGCCACACTCATTTCGAATGTGGAGAATTTGAGGATTGAATCATTTCTTTATAATTACTTTATAGAGCTGGTTTCTCACTTCTGAGGATCCACAACACAATTGTTTTATTTTTCTTCTCATGTTGGTTTTGTGTAAGTGCTGGTATGGTAGGTTTTGAGTGGCTAGGAGCCACCTGGTAGACTTTTGGTACAAGCTGCTTGTTACAATTAGTATTTTGTTTATATTTCACTTTCTACCACCACATACCTGCAGCTGAGACTTATTACTAATTACCCAAAGATCAGCCCCTTACTGTATTTTTTGCCAGTTTATAGAACTAGTTTCTTGAATGTTGAATTCTATTTGTTTATGTTGGAAAATGTTTACTCAGATGTCTCCTGATTTTGTACTTCACTGTCTGATCATGTTATGACCTCTGTCTGCCCTGACCACTCTTTGGGCAAGATTCCAAGTAGTGCAGTATACGTTTTCCACGCGCGATATGGTCTTTTCACAATCAATTTCCATTGCGCAGGTATTACAAGTCTTGAAAAATCGTAATTGCGCGCTAACATTCACCATTACGCTGCAAAATTAATTATTTCTCAACTTGTAATAGCTGCGCAACCCCAAATACAAAAAAGCCATAACGTGCGCAGAGTTTTTGCAACTGATTTGCCACGTGACTTGTAATCCTACCCTTTATGTTTTCTGATTTTGTACTAAGTTTGCCAATAATTTTCCAGACCTCGTCTTCATCTGTACCCTCAGTCACTCTACCATCTATAAACTTGCCTAGTAGCTTGGGGATTCCTCCACCTGACGCAAATTAGCAGCCAGGAATAGCGGATGGAAAACCTAGCTGTTGGGTATCACAGGATCTATTAGAGATCTCCCTGTACCTTGTGATATTGTGCCTTTCTCTATCTCTCTATAACTAAACATCTCTATAAATCTCTTGCTATCTCTCTATATGTCTATCTATATATCTATTTTGCAATATACACACATATATATATATATATATATAACATAATTTATGTAAGAACTTACCTGATAAATTCATTTCTTTCATATTAGCAAGAGTCCATGAGCTAGTGACGTATGGGATATACATTCCTACCAGGAGGGGCAAAGTTTCCCAAACCTCAAAATGCCTATAAATACACCCCTCACCACACCCACAAATCAGTTTAACGAATAGCCAAGAAGTGTGGTGATAAGAAAAAAGTGCAAAGCATAAATAAGGAATTGGAATAATTGTGCTTTATACAAAAAAAATCATAACCACCACAAAAAAAGGGTGGGCCTCATGGACTCTTGCTAATATGAAAGAAATGAATTTATCAGGTAAGTTCTTACATAAATTATGTTTTCTTTCATGTAATTAGCAAGAGTCCATGAGCTAGTGACGTATGGGATAATGACTACCCAAGATGTGGATCTTCCACGCAAGAGTCACTAGAGAGGGAGGGATAAAATAAAGACAGCCAATTCCGCTGAAAAAAATCCACACCCAAAATAAAGTTTAAATCTTATAAAGAAAAAAACTGAAACTATAAGCAGAGATTCAAACTGAAACAGCTGCCTGAGTACTTTTCTACCAAAGACAGCTTCAGAAGAAGAAAACACATCAAAATGGTAGAATTTAGTAAAAGTATGCAAAGAAGACCAAGTAGCTGCTTTTGCAAATCTGATCAACCGAAGCATCATTCCTAAACGCCCAGGAAGTAGAAACTGATCTAGTAGAATGAGCTGTAATCCTTTGAGGCGGAGTTTTACCCGACTCGACATAAGCATGATGAATTAAAGATTTCAACCAAGATGCCAAAGAAATGGCAGAGGCCTTCTGACCTTTCCTAGAACCGGAAAAGATAACAAATAGACTAGAAGTCTTTCGGAAATTCTTAGTAGCTTCAACATATATTTCAAAGCTCTAACTACATCCAAAGAATGCAATGATTTCTCCTTAGAATTCTTAGGATTAGGACATAATGAAGGAACCACAATTTCTCTACTAATGTTGTTGAATTCACAACCTTAGGTAAAAATTTAAAAGAAGTTCGCAACACTGCCTTATCCTGGTGAAAAATCAGAAAAGGAGACTCACAAGAAAGAGCAGATAATTCAGAAACTCTTCTGGCAGAAGAGATGACCAAAAGGAACAAAACTTTTCAAGAAAGTAATTTAATTCCAAACAAGAATGCATAGGTTCAAACGGAGGAGCTTGAAGAGCCCTCAGAACCAAATTCAAACTCCAAGGAGGAGAAATTGACTTAATGACAGGTTTTATACGAACCAATGCTTGTACAAAAACAATGAATATCAGGAAGATTAGCAATCTTTCTGTGAAAAAGAACAGAAAGAGCAGAGATTTGTCCTTTCAAGGAACTTGCAGACAAACCTTTATCCAAACCCATCCTGAAGAACTGTAAAAGTCTCGGAATTCTAAAAGAATGCCAGGAAAAATGATGAGAAAGACACCAAGAAATATAAGTCTTCCAGACTCTATAATATATCTCCCTAGATACAGATTTACGAGCCTGTAACATAGTATTAATCACAGAGTCAGAGAAACCTCTTTGACTAAGAATCAAGCGTTCAATCTCCATACCTTTAAATTTAAGGATTTGAGATCCTGATGGAAAAAAGGACCTTGCGACAGAAGGTCTGGCCTTAACGGAAGAGTCCACGGTTGACAAGAGGCCATCCGGACAAGATCCGCATACCAAAACCTGTGAGGCCATGCTGGAGCTACCAGCAGAACAAACGAGCATTCCTTCAGAATCTTGGAGATTACTCTTGGAAGAAGAACTAGAGGCGGAAAGATATAGGCAGGATGATACTTCCAAGGAAGTGACAATGCATCCACTGCTACCGCTTGAGGATCCCTGGATCTGGACAGATACCTGGGAAGATTCTTGTTTAGATGAGAGGCCATCAAATCTATTTCTGGAAGTCCCCACATTTGAACAATCTGAAGAAATACCTCTGGGTGAAGAGACCATTCGCCCGGATGTAACGTTTGGCGACTGAGATAATCCGCTTCCCAATTGTCTATACCTGGGATATGAACCGCAGAAAACTAGACAGAAGCTGGATTCCGCCCATACCAGAATTCGAGATACTTCTTTCATAGCCAGGGGACTGTGAGTCCCTCCTTGATGATTGATGTATGCCACAGTTGTGACATTGTCTGTCTGAAAACAAATAATCGATTCTCTCTTTAGAAGAGGCCAAGACTGAAGAGCTCTGAAAATTGCACGGAGTTCCAAAATATTGATCGGTAATCTCACCTCCTGAGATTCCCAAACCCCTTGTGCTGTCAGAGACCCCCACACAGCTCCCCAACCTGTAAGACTTGCATCTGTTGAAATTACAGTCCAGGTTGGAAGAACAAAAGAAGCCCCTGAACTAAACGATGGTGATCTGTCCACCATGTCAGAGAGTGTCATACAATCGGTTTTAAAGATATTAATTGAGATATCTTTGTGTAATCCCAGGCACCACTGGTTCAGCATACAGAGCTGAAGAGGCCGCATGTGAAAACGAGCAAAGGGGATCGCGTCCGATGCAGCAGTCATAAGACCTAGAATTTCCATGCATAAGGCTACTGAAGGGAATGATTGATGACTGAAGGTTTCGACAAGCTGATATCAATTTTAGACGTCTCTTGTCTGTCAAAGATAGAGTCATGGACACTGAATCTATCTGGAAACCTAAAAGGTTACCTGTGTCTGAGGAATCAATGAAACTTTTTGGTAAATTGATCCTCCAACCATGATGTTGAAGAAACAACACAAGTCGATTCGTATGAGATTCTGCTAAATGTGAAGACTGAGCAAGTACCAAGATATTGTCCAAATAAGGAAATACCACAATACCCAGTTCTCTGATTACAGACAGAAGGGCACCGAGAAACCTTCGTAAAAATTCTAGGAGCTGTAGCTAGGGCCAAATGGCAGAGCCACAAACTGGTAATGCTTGTCTAGGAAGAGAATCTCAGAAACTGATAGTGATCTGGATGAATCAGAATATGCAGATATGCATTCCTGTAAATCTATTGTAGACATATAATGCCCTTGCTGAACAAAAGGCAGGATAGTCCTTACAGTTTACCTTTTTGAATGTTGGTATCCTTACATAACGATCAATATTTTTAGATCCAGAACTGGTCTGAAGGAATTTTCCTTCTTTGGTACAATGAAGAGATTTGAATAAACCCCAGTCCCTGTTCCAGAACTGGAACTGGCATAATTACTCCAGCCAACTCTAGATCTGAAACACATTTCAGAAATGCTTGAGCCTTCGCTGGGGTTTACTGGGACACGGGAAAGAAAAAATCTCTTTGCAGGAGCCTTATCTTGAAGCCAATTCTGTACCCTTCTGAAACAATGTTCCTGAACCCAAAGATTGTGAACGGAATTGATCCAAATTTCTTTGAAAAAACGTAATCTGCCCCTACCAGCTGAGCTGGAATGAGGGCCGCACCTTCATGTGGACTTAGGAGCTGGCTTTGATTTTCTAAAAGGCTTGGATTTATTCCAGACTGGAGATGGTTTTCAAACTGATACCGCTCCTGAGGATGAAGGATCAGGTTTTTGTTCCTTGTTGTGACGAAAGGAATGAAAACGATTATTAGACCTAAATTTACCTTTAGATTTTTTATCCTGTGGTAAAAAAGTTCCTTTCCCTCCAGTAACAGTTGAGATAATAGAATCCAACTGAGAACCAAACAATTTATTACCCTGGAAAGAAAGGGAAAGCAGAGTAGACTTAGAAGACATATCAGCATTCCAAGTTTTAAGCCATAAAGCTCTTCTAGCTAAAATAGCTAGAGACATATACCTGACATCAACTCTAATGATATCAAAGATGGCATCACAAATAAAATTATTAGCATGTTGAAGAAGAATAATAATGCTATGAGAATTATGATCTGTTACTTGTTGCGCTAAAGCTTCTAACCAAAAAGTTGAAGCTGCAGCAACATCCGCTAAAGATATAGCAGGTCTAAGAAGATTACCTGAACACAAGTAAGCTTTTCTTAGAAAGGATTCAATTTTTCCTATCTAAGGATCCTTAAAGGAAATACCATCTGCCGTAGGAATAGTAGTACGCTTAGCAAGAGTAGAGAGACAGCCCCATCAACCTTAGGGATTTTGTCCCAAATACTCTAACTCTGTCAGATGGCACAGGATATAATTGCTTAAAACGTTTAGAAGGAGTAAATGAATTACCCAAATTATTCCATTCCCTGGAAATTACTTCAGAAATAGCACCAGGGACAAGAAAAACTTCTGGGAATAACCTACAGGAGATTAAAACCTATCTAAACATTTAGATTTAGTATCAAGAGGACCAGAATCCTCAATTTCTAATGCAATTAGGACTTCTTTAAGTAAAGAATGAATAAATTCCATTTTAAATAAATATGAAGATTTATCAGCATCAACCTCTGAGACAGAATCCTCTGAACCAGAAGAACCATTATCAGAATCAGAATGATGATGTTCATTTAAAAAATTCATCTGAAAAATGAGAAGTTTTAAAAAGACTTTTTACGTTTACTAGAAGGAGGAATAACAGACATAGCCTTCTTAATGGATTTAGAAACAAAATCTCATTATGTTATCAGGAACACTCTGAGTATTAGATGTTGACGGAACCGCAACAGGTAATGTAACAGTACAAAAGGAAATATTATCTGCATTAACAAGTTTGTCATGAACAACAGTACAAACAACAGCTGGAGAACAGATACCATAAGTTTACAGCAGAACACTTAGCTTTGGTAGCTCCAGCACCAGGCAGCGATTTTCCAGAAGTATCTTCTGACTCATTTCAACGTGGGACATCTTGCAATATGTAATAGAAAAAACAACATATAAAGCAAAATTGATCCAAATTCCTTAAATGACAGTTTCAGGAATGGGAAAAATGCCAGTGAACAAGCTTCTAGCAACCAGAAGCAATAAATAATGAGACTTAAATAATGTGGAGACAATAGTGGCGCCCATATTTTTTTAGCGCCAAAAATGACGCCCACATTATTTGGCGCCAAAAGAACGTCAAAATGACGCAACTTCCGGCGACACGTATGACGCCGGAAACAGAAAAAAAAATTTGCGCCAAAAAAGTCCGCGCCAAGAATGACGCAATAAAATGAAGCATTTTCAGCCCCCGCGAGCCTAACAGCCCACAGGGAAAAGTCAAATTTTAAGGTAAGAAAAAAAATTGATTAATTCATATGCATATCCAAATATGAAACTGACTGTCTGAAATAAGGAATGTTGAACATCCTGAGTCAAGGCAAATAAATGTTTGAATACATATATTTAGAACTTTATAAAAAAGTGCCCAACCATAGCTTAGAGTGTCACAGAAAATAAGACTTACTGTCCCCAGGACACTCATCTACATGTTGTAGAAAGCCAAACCAGTACTGAAACGAAAATCAGCAGAGGTAATGGTATATAAATAAGAGTATATCGTCGATCTGAAAAGGGAGGTAAGAGATGAATCTCTACGACCGATAACAGAGAAGCTATGAAATAGAAGGAGATCATTGAATTCAAATAGGCAATACTCTCCTCACATCCCTCTGACATTCACTGCACGCTGAGAGGAAAACTGGGCTCCAACCTGCTGCGGAACGCATATCAACGTAGAATCTAGCACAAACTTACTTCACCACCTCCATAGGAGGCAAAGTTTGTAAAACTGATTTGTGGGTGTGGTGAGGGGTGTATTTATAGGCATTTTGAGGTTTGGGAAACTTTGCCCCTCCTGGTATGGAATGTATATCCCATACGTCACTAGCTCATGGACTCTTGCTAATTACATGAAATATATATATATATATATATATATATATATATATATATATATAGTGAATCACCAGATCAAGACCCTGCCATGGCCAGCCCAATCTTCAGACCTGATCCCATTGAAAATCTCTGGAATGTGATCAAGAGAAAGATAGATGGTCACAAGCCATCAAACAAAGCTGAGATGCTTGATTTTTTTTTTTGCCAGGAGTGGCATAATGTCACCCAACAGCAATGTGAAAGACTGGTAGGGAACATGCATAGACACATGTTGTGATTGAAAATCAGGGTTAGTCCACCAAATATTGATTACTGAACTCTTTCTAAGTTAAAACATTAGTATTGTGCTATATAAATAGAACACATATGCTACAGTGCAATTGCAATATTATAAGTAAAACACAATTGCGCAATCACGGTCGCAATATTATGAAATATGAATATTGCAATGTGATTGCAAGTTCTCAATATAATGGATATATATATATTTTGAAAGCGCAATCACAATCTTAATATAAGTTAAAAAACACGCCTAACAACACAATAGAAATTTGTACGATCACTATTACAGGTTACATACATAATCTATCATTATACTATACAATCCCCAGCTCCTGGGTTTTTTTGGGGTTTTTTTTGTCTTTATTAACAAAGAAGATTGCAAACATGATGAATATATAGGCGTTCCGTGGGAGTTTCAAAGGCGTTCCATGGGACTAGCCTGTATTTTAATATGGAAATATCGCCATGGATTTCTAATATTCAAAACACTGTCCTCCGTTTTAGCTATACCTTTTCAGCTATATCAGTCTCGCCAGCTTTTCAGTGGCAATATTTCCCTGTGTGACAAACCTAGTGAATGTACAGTGAAACTGAATATACATATGCATACGGGATAACATAAACATGCAATTTCTCGTTTGTCTGAATTTTTTTGACTATAGGGCCCATAGAGAGATACAGAGGTCCTGATAATCAAAACATATTATCAGACAAACAAGAAATTGCCTGTTTGGGTTCATCAGGCTTGCAGCCCTTCGGTCTGTTGATATATTCTAAAATAGTGGGCTGAACCTTGTTGAGTTTGTGGGTGAGGGTAAAACCTGCTTTGTTGAATATGTGGTGTGGGCATGGGTCTGAGGGTGCTCCGGAGTGGATAGATTTCATGATTCTGAGTGTTTTCTCTGTGGTGAGGGGGCTCCAGGTAGTCCGTAGACGGTGGCGGGTGGTGGGTTTGGGTGAGGTGGTGGTGGAGGGTCGGCGTAGGCGTGTGAGTGCGTGAGTTCTGTAGCTCAAGGCTGTCGTAGATGTCTGATGATCTTGCGGTGGAAGTAAAGTAGTGATCCTTGTCGCAAAGGTCCTGGGAGGGTGGGATGATGTTAGTATCACTGTTGGGTCTTGGAGAATTCCTTAATGCCTGTGAACAGCTCCCTTGCTGTTGTTGGTTTTGGCATGGATTCTGTCTAGGATAGCGGTTTTCTTTATGGTTTTGATGAGGTGGTGGTGGGTGGTGACGGCTTCTTTGTAGGTTTATTTGTCTGAGGGGGACTTGCTGGATCTCCATGTTCTCTCTTTTATTGTCTGCAGTGGCGTTTGGAGTAATGGAGGGTGGGGGTGAACCAGCTGGCCTTGTAGGTGGGCTGGTGGCTGGATGGTTTCTTGAGGGGGGCGAGGGTATTTGCGCAGTATGTGATCCAGCGATGTAGGTGTCGGGCGGAAGAGTTGGCGTCAGTGGAAGTCACTGGGGGAGGCTTGATCAGGGTGGAGTGCAGTTGTTCTTGGGTGATGTTGTTCCAGTTTCTGCGGGGCGGGTGGTGATGCCGGAGGTGTGTGGTGGGTTTGTTGAAGGAGAAGTGTATACAGTGATGGTCAGTCTAGTGGAGTTCGGTTATGTGGTTGACTGAGATGTGGTTGCCTGCGGAGAAGATCGGGTCGAGGGTGTGTCCGGCTATGTGGGTTGGGGCGTTTACAAGTTGCTTCAGTCCAATGGTTCCAAGGTTTTCCAGGAGGTTGGTGGTGTTGTGGTCATTGGGGTTGTCTAGATGGGGTGCAAGGTGGTCGGTGATGGAGTCACAGAAGGCGGGACGCAGTCCTGGAGGTCTGTAGATGAGGGTGCCATGGAGGGTGGTGTCTGGTTACCTTGATTTTGAAGTGTAGATGTTCCCAGTCTGTGAGTGATCTTCGGAGGTGGTTGTGGCTTGGATGGAGTGTTTGTGGATGATGGCAATGCTCCTCCAGGTCGGTTTCTGCGTCTTTGTGGGAGATTTTATAGCCATCACGGATAGCGATGGCGATGTCCGGCGCTGATGTGGGGTTGAGCAAGGTTTCGGTGAGGAAGGTGATGTGGAGTCGAGCAGGTTCCAGATTTCGATGGTGTGCTTGTGGATGGAGCGGGTGTTGAGGAGGATGCAGTTGAGGTTCTCGCGGGCTGTTTGAGTGAGGGATGTTTGGTAGGTTTGTGGACGGAGGGCGGTGAAAGAGCAGTTGCGGCAGGTGAATGGTCCTCTGGTCTTCGTCGGGGATGCGATGGCATGCTGTTGATTTTACCGATGTTGAGAGAGCGAAGGGTGCTGGTGTTATAGCGGGTGGCGGGTGCGGAGGTCATGGTTCGTGGTGCTGGTTGCGGTCCAGCGCGGACGGGCGCTGTCAGGCTTACCTTTGGCGCACTTTGGTGTGCCTGCTGCGCGCGTCCGCTGCGCAGTCGCACAGCATTTGTAATATTCATATTTTACAAAACTGTGATCGCAATGCTGCATTTGTAATATTTCATAATTCCCAATATTGTGATTGCGTGATCGTGTTTTAGTTATAATACTATGATTGCACTGTAGCAAACATGTTCTATATTAATATATATCTATAGATATAGATATATATTAAAAGGGACATAAAACCCAAATTTTTATTTCATGATTCAGATAGAGAATATAATTTTAAACTTTCCAAATTTTCTTTGTTTTTCTTGTTATCCTTTGTTGAAAAGCTGGGATGTAAGCTCATGAGTGTGCACGTGTCCCACAACACTATATGGCAGCAGTTTTGCAACAATGTTTATATATTAGCAGGAGCACTAAATGGCAGCACTATTTTCCTGTCATATAGTGCTTCAGGCATGTGCACGCTACCTTCCTAGGTATCTCTTCAACAAAGAATAACATGAGAAAGAAACAAATTTGATAATAGAAGTAAATTGGAAACTTTTTTAAAAAAATTATTCTCTATCTAAATAATGAAAGAAAATTTTGGGGTTTACTGTCCCTTTAATGCAGAACACGTTTGCTACAGTGCAGTCGCAATATTATATGTAAAACACGATTGAGAAATCATGATTGCAATATTTTTAAATATGAATACTGCACTCTCGATTGCGTATTCTCAATATATATATGCAATATATTATGCAATATAATGCAAATATAAATATTGAGAATGCGCAATAATAATATTAACATAAGTAAAAAAAATATATGTCTAAGGACACAATAGAAGATTAGTACAATCACGTTAAGAGTTTACATACATAGGGGTAGATTTATCATACCCTGGGCGGACATGATTCGCTATAGCGAATCGTGTCCACCCTGCATCGCTAAAGTTGGCATTTAACATTGCACAAGCAGTTCTGGTGAACTGCTTGTGCAATGCCGCCGCCTGCAGATTCGCGGCCAATGGGCCACTAGCAGGGGGTGTCAATCAACCCGATCATATTCGATCAGGCGCAATTGATTTCCACAGCTTTAGAAGCAGCGGACGAGTTAAGGACCAGCAGTCTTAAGACCGCTGCTTCCTAACTCCCCGGAAGCAGGTGCATTAGGCACCATTGGGGGCATGTTAAATCGGCCCCATAGTCTAACATTATACTATATACAATTCATATACATTAAACAATATATATATATATATACACATGTTTTATATGCCCACAATACCCCACAATAGGTGTATTATTCATATGTTAAATTCACTATTGTATTGTACGAACATAGATTGTGTTTCTGTTGACACATGAAAATTGTATTTTCTTTTCTTTTTTTCAAATTTTCTTGCATTGTAGTAATCAAAAACACCAACAGTAAAGAAAGCAGTATTAAGGTACAAAGGGACACACACACTTTCTAATCTGTTCCGCAAGAGGCTTGATGGTCAATGCAAATAGAAGTGGCGAAAGGGGACACCCCTGTTTGGTGCCATTAGATATTTGGAAGGAGGAGGAGGAATGAAAGCCGAGACCTCTAACCAATGCTGAGGGGGTGGAATATAATGCTTGAATTGCAGAGATGACTTCTAGGGGGAATTTAAAGACATTAAGGACATCCCAGAGATATTCTCATTTAACTCGGTCAAAATCCTCAGCATCCAAGGAGACGACTTAGAAGAGTTTGATTAATCTTGTAGATTCACATGTATGTTCAGTAAGCATCTGGTGTTATCTGGGCCCTCTCTATGGGGAATGAAGCCAACCTGGTCATGGTTAATGAGGAAGGGGAGAAACTTTGAAATCCTATTCGTTAATAATTTAGAATACATTTTTATGTCTACATTGATTAATGATATGGGCCTATAACTTGAGCATAAATTGGGGTCCTTATTAGGTTTGGCAATGGATATTATAGCCGCTTCTAAGAATTCTCTTTTGAAATTACCTTCCTCCCTGGCCAGATTAACCCCTTGAGTGCTAATGACGGCTCTGAGCCGTCACAAACTGTCTCAGTCAGGTGCTAATGACGGCTCAGAACCGTCACTAGCACTCTCCCACTTTGAGGGAGATCTGGGGGCTCCCACCGGCTCCTACCCCGTCACCAGGCAACTTTATAGGAGCAAGGGCATGCTGCTTAGAAGCCTGTATCTCAGGCATCTAGGCAGCTACAGACCCCCAAGACCCACCGTTGGGTAAATAAATAAAAAAAAATTAAAAAAATATTTTTAAAAATAAAAAAAAACCTTTAAAAAACCTTAGCACCCAGGTGGGAAAGTGCTTAGCACTCAAATGGATAAAGAACCTAAGAAGAAGGGTTAATTCCTGTAGATTAATCTTATAAAAGTGGGCTGGGAAACCATCGGGACCTGGAGATTTAAAAGGTTTCAGGTTTTTAATCACTTGTTTAATTTCAGGTAGGGTGAAAGGAAACGAGAGAGACTCTCGCTGTTCAGAGGATAGGGAAGTAAGGTTTAGGGAGGACAAGTACTTGCACATGGCGTTTGGTGAGGGTGGTCTGTAGTTTTAATTCATTTAGATGTTATATAGTTTTGAGTAATAAGTAGTGAAGCTTTCCCCTGACTTGGGATGGGATTCGAATAGTCATATTATCTCGTTTAATTTGAAGGATTCGAGAAACAGAGGTTCGGTGATGTAGTTTATTAGCTAACATGGTATCTGCTTTATTACTTTTATGGTAGAATAATTGCTTTAGTTTGAGCAAATTGCTCTGTGTTCTACACAGTTCAAGGGAGATCTAATTTCAGAAATTTGAGAGGAAAGGGATTCCGATGGATGTAAACGGTTAGAGGTCTCAAGTTCTCTCAACTTACTAAACGCTTGAGCCAGAGATAAACCCGATAATTTTTTAATATGGGCCTGTTTATGTATTATGAAACCTCTTATGGCTTCCTTATGTGCTCCCCACAAAATATAACTTTTGGTCTGGAGATTGTCATTGATATATGTCAGCTCGATCATATCTTTACGAAGCTCATCCCTAAAAGGGATATCTGAGAGGATTTTATGGGGAAGTTGCCAGGTTGTCTTGGGTCTATTGGTTTTTGTGAAGAAAATGTTGGCCTTAACTTGATCATAAACCAGGGGCATATTGCTATGTCAGAACGTTTGAGCAAGTCTAAGGTTTCCGCAAAGCAGAAGATATAGTCGAGTCTGGAATATGTTTTATGGGGTCTGGAAAAGTGGGTGTAATCTTTATAATTGGGATGTAGGGCTCTCCAAACATCATAGTAACTGAATTGGGACATGAGGGTTCAAAATCTAAGAGCTAAGTGTGCCGCATGAGGAGTTCCTGTGGGTTGGGAAGAAGTTTTTCTGTCAAGTTTACTGTCCCAGGTCATATTGAAGTCGCCTGACATTATTACTCTTCCTTGCCAATATTGTTCCACTATTTGAAGAATTTTTTTAGACATTTGGGCTGGTGTGAGCTGGGGAGGTAGACTGAAACTAGAGTACGGGTGACATGATCTAGTTTGCAAATTAAAATGATGTATCTAGCCTGAGGGTCTCTCAGTACCTGGATTTGTTCAAAAGCTAGACTTTTTGTGGATTAAAATAGCAGTACCTCTGGCTTTTTTGGAAAGGGAGCATACACAACTATTGTATAGTTTTAGAATGTAGCCTATGCGGGTCATCAATCTGCCAGTGGGTTTCTTGGAGAAACACCACATCGGAGTTATAAAAATCTAGAGAACGGGTCAGTAAGCTATTTGAAAGGAGAATTTAACCCTCTCACATTATGAGTGAGGAATCTAAGTGCCACCATAGGAAAACCAAGAGTCTATATTATGTGGATTTGCAGGTTCTTACGTCAAAATAGTGGGAGAATAGGATGGGGAAAGGGAAGGGAATAGGTAAGTAATTGCAGGTGTAGGGACAAGGATCTGGGAGTATGTGGTGGAAATAGTCTACCTCTTTGGGACCCTGGAGTGGGCTACTTTAGGGAGGGGAGAAGAGCAGCAAAGAGCAAAACAAAGAGCTAGAAACACCAGCCCCACTCTATAATATTTTAAGTACCTTATAAACATACAACAACATTAATATAACTACTAACTAAAGAGGTATTCCTTTTAGCAAACTATGATACACCTAAGAGTCACTCTTTGGTCAAAAACTTGCCTCCAAAAAGGAAGCTCCATACAGGTTTTGGGAATAGTGGATTCAAGGTGGTGAAGATCGAAGGCTAAATGTCTCCTGATTCTGAATGGTCTTTTGTTTCTTCATTCTTTGATCTTTAATGGTCTTTTCTGGAGCTGATGCACGCAGTTTGTGTTGCAATATGGGTTGAGCCTGAGCTGAGTCACATTGGAGCCCCCATAATGTGAGAAGAGTGTTGCCCTGAGGAAGAGAAGACACAACATGGGTCTGGTTATCCTGAGAAATTATGAGCTTTGTGGGGAAGCCCCACCTATATTTGATGTTGGCTTTGCGCAAAGCAGTGGTGATAGAATGATGTAATCTGTGTTGTTGCAGGGTATGTGCGGAGAGGTCAGGAGAAGCAGATGGAGATCTTTAAATTTCTCAGGTAACATTGGTTTTCTGAAGGCTAACTGCATCAACCTATCCTTGAAGATAAAACTATGGAAACAGACAATAACATCCGTAGGTTTATCCTGCCGAACTGACCTTGGGTGCAATGCTCTATGCGCTCTCTCCGTGGTGCTCGTTAGATCTTACATTGAGTCCAGCAGTTCACTAAATAGTTCTACCAGGTAGGCCTTACATTGTTACAGCGTGCCCTATCCTCCACATCTGCAAGTTTAAACTCCAGCTGCGTGACTTGTTCAGCAAGAGATTCCAAGTATGATAGGAGGTTAGAATGGTCTGTGGCCATATCATCCTGCTTGCGCTCAAGTGCATCAACTCTGTCTCCTATTTCAGAAATGTCCTTCCTAAGTTCAGCGTGACTGCGTTGTATTTCCTGAGTGATTGAGAGCGTTTGCATTGCTAACATTTTTTTCAGGGTAGACTCTGTGATAAAATGTTGGGACTGGGTAGACATATGTAGGTTAGGAGGGGGTTCCTCTCCCATTGATTTTGGGTCACTTATACCATCATTGGAACCTTCTTCTAAATCTTTAGTTGGTTGGGTAAAATGATCAAAGACTATCTTCTTGACGGCCGTAGGAGTCTTAGGATGTCTCCTGGATGTGTGAGGCATGTTTGAGAGGAGGGAGTTGATAAGCTTGCTCAGGCTCAAGATAAGAACTGCGTGAGGGATACCGTATAGCTACATAGATACATAGAGTTATGTAGGATAAATATGCTCAGTTTATTTTATGCTGCTGTGAGACAGACTTGTTGAAATCAATGCAGTTATAGGTACTTAATAAGAGTCTCTGTGAGTATCTTTGGAGAGTCTAAAATTTCGGGCACCAGAAAATTTTTCAAATAGAAATACCAAAATACCCATGTTACTGTCTGAAATGCAGGTCTTGGTGACGTGGGAGTGTTCACCTGCAGCTCTTAAACTAGTTAAGACGACTGTAGTCGAGCTGTGGGGATAAGTGCCCAGTAATGGGAGCTGTGTAGGGTGCTTTGGGCAGGTTTTGGGTGGAAATGTTAGTCTGTGGTGTGTGGGCTGCAAGTGGAACCCCACGGGGCCATAATATCCACTTTAAAGAGATTACGCCAGAGAGGGCCCAGGTCTGCGACCCCCCTGGCAGTGTTACCGGCTTTGTTGCTGACAATCAAGAGAGAGTCAGTTGTTGTCCCAAACTCAGGGGTTCTCCGAAGTTGGGTGGTGGGTCAGCGACCATTCCGTAGGCCTCATCTAAGCAAAATGACGATTTGCGCCTAAGTCAGTAACCTCGTCTGATGCCCCAGCACCGTCAATCAGTTGGGCTCAACCCGTGTGGCCACTGTGACTGGGAAACCCTCTCCAAATACCTCTCACTTCATCTCTACCATGAAGGAGGTCCAAGGCAACGGTGGCAGATTAGATGGCTCTGGAGTAGCAGGAAGCCTCCCGCAAGACACCGCTTCTAGGATCCAGGATGTGGATGATACTGGGTAATCAATAATACCCCAAATGATATCTTATAAAGGTGAATTAGCGAAATTGTCAAGGTTTTGTAACTTAAGTATAGCGTAGCAAAGTAACTCTGCGTCCGCTTCCGCTGCTGGCTAGCTCCACCTCCCCTGAAAATTGTATATTTATACAGTACTAAGTAAAGGGATGATTTAAATTACACCTTCAAGATAGGTGGTGATGCTGCTTTGAATATATTGCCAGTATCAGAGAAGCATCACTACCCACTATAATGTATGGTAAAACTGCTCTTGGCATTAAACAGTATTGTCAGCCATTATGAATAGTTTATGACAAGAGATTGGACAGCGCTTGCAACCTTAGTAAACAAAACATATTTCAATGTTTAAAATATATGTATCAATTATTAAAAAATAACCAGCTATAATAACAATAATAATGCAAGAATATAGACTTGTGGTATAAGATGAAGTAACACACCTATAATGATGCGTATATCTAAAAAAGAAGAAAATACAAATACAAATAGTGGTATAAATACAAGATATCAAATTTCAAATGTCAAACATAAACCCCAAAGGTTTACTCACAACCAAAATAACCAAGAAACCAGTTGCTGCTAATTTACCGGAGGTGTCCTTCGAGCCGCCCGGAGCAAGGTAGAATCCAAAAGAATCTGTGAAAAAATAGAGCGCAACCAGAATCAAGTGAAGGGTATTTAAAATGTAACACGCAACACTACTATATTGCACTTACAAAGTTAACCATCTTTATTGCACATCAGCTGATTTCAACAGCTCTTAGTAAAAGTTCAGATGAAGAGAAAATTAAGAATAGAGTTAAAAATCCGCAGCTCATAAAACCATAGTTCATAAAGAACCCTCCACTGGCATGTCACAATCATTGATGCTAGTGGCATATGTCCTCACGTCCTTATATATATATATATATATATATATATATATATATATATATATATATATATATATATATATATATAATATATATATATATATATATAAAATAAATAAAGACTAATAACTTTTTTTTCAAACTCTCCCATGTTAAACATATTTTTGCATTTATTTGATAAATTTGTACAGTACTTACATGGAAGGGCAACCATAGCAAATGCTGTCCAGTAGTTCTTTATATTGTGTTGTTTCTCCTTTAAAAAACAAAATTTATCCTTACCTGATAAATTTCTTTCTCTTGTGGTGTATCCAGTCCACGGGTTCATCCATTACTTGTGGGATATTCTCCTTCCCAACAGGAAGCTGCAAGAGGACACCCACAGCAGAGCTGTCTATATAGCTCCTCCCCTAACCCCCACCTCCAGTCATTCAACCAAAGACAAGTAAGAAAAAGGAAAAACTATAGGGTGCAGTGGTGACTGTAGTTTAAAAAATAAAAACACCTGCCTTAAAGTGACAGGGCGGGCCGTGGACTGGATACACCACAAGAGAAAGAAATTTATCAGGTAAGCATAAATTTTGTTTTCTCTTGTAAGGTGTATCCAGTCCACGGGTTCATCCATTACTTGTGGGATACCAATACCAAAGCTTTAGGACACGGATGAAGGGAGGGACAAGGCAGGTACTTAAACGGAAGGCACCACTGCCTGTAAGACCTTTCTCCCAAAAATAGTCTCCGAGGAAGCAAAAGTATAAAATTTGTAGAATTTAGAAAAAGTATGAAGCGAAAAACAAGTCGCCGCCTTACAAATCTGTTCAACAGAGGCCTTATGTTTAAAAGCCCATGTGGAAGCTACCGCTCTAGTAGAATGAGCTGTAATTCTTTCAGGGGGCTGCTGGCCAGCAGTCTCTTAAGCTAAATGGATTATGCTTCTCAGCCAAAAAGAAAGAGAAGTTGCCGAAGCCTTTTGGCCTCTCCTCTTTCCAGAGTAGACAACAAACAATGCAGATGTTTGACGAAAATCCTTAGTAGCTTGCAAATAAAACTTTAAAGCATGCATCACGTCAAGATTGTGTAACAGACGTTCCTTCTTTGAAGAAGAATTAGGACACAGTGACGGAACAACAATTTTCTGATTGATATTCCTATTAGATACTACCTTAGGAAGAAACCCAGGTTTGGTACACAAAACTACCTTATCTGCATGGAAGATCAGATAAGGGGAATCGCACTGCAAGATAGATACTAAAAACAGAACTTTCCAAGATAAAAGCTTGATATCTATGGAATGCAAGGGTTCAAACGGAACCCCTTGAAGAACTTTAAGAACTAAATTTAAACTCCATGGCGGAGCAACAGGTTTAAACATAGGCCTGATTCTAACCAAAGCCTGACAAAACGCCTGAACGTCTGGAACATCAGCCAGACGCTTGTGCAAAAGAATAGACAGAGCAGAAATCTGTCCCTTTAAGGAACTAGCCGATAATCCCTTTTCCAATCCTTCTTGGAGAAAAGATAGTATCCTAGGAATCCTGACCTTACTCCATGAGTAACCCTTGGATTCACACCAATGAAGATATTTACACCATATCTTATGATAGATTTTCCTGGTGACAGGCTTTCGAGCCTGAATCAAGGTATCAATGACCGTCTCGGAGAAACCACGTTTTGATAAAATCAAGCAATCAATCTCCAAGCAGTCAGACGCAGAAAAACTAGATTTGGATGTTTGAATGGACCTTGGAGTAGAAGGTCCTGCCTCAGCGGCAGAGTCCATGGTGGAAAGGATGACATGTCCACCAGATCTGCATACCAAGTCCTGCATGGCCACGCAGGTGCTATCAAAATCACTGAAGCTCTCTCCTGCTTGATCTTGGCAATCAGATGAGGGAGGAGAGGAAATGGTGGAAACACATAAGCCAGGCTGAAGGACAAGGGCACTGCTAGAGCATCTATCAGCATTGCCTGGGGATCCCTTGACCTGGACCCATAACAAGGAAGCTTGGCATTCTGACGAGACGCCATCAGATCCATTTCTGGTTTGCCCCATAGTTGAATCAGCTGGGCAAATACCTCTGGATGGAGCTCCCACTCTCCGGATGAAAAGTCTGCCGACTTAGAAAGTCCGCTTCCCAGTTCTCTACTCCTGGGATATGGATAGCTGAGAGATGGCAAGAGTGAACCTCTGCCCATAGAATTATTTTGGAAACCTCCATCATTGCCAGGGGACTCCTTGTTCCCCCCTGATGGTTGATATAGGCTACAGTCGTGATATTGTACGACTGAAATCTGATTAATCTGACCGCAGCTGAGGCCAAGCCTGAAGAGCATTGAATATCGCTCTTAGCTTCAGAATGTTTATCGGTAGGAGGGCCTCCTCCTGAGTCCACGAACCCTGAGCCTTCAGGGAATTCCAGACTGCGCCCCAGCCCAGAAGGCTGGCATCTGTCGTCACTATAGTCCACTCTGGCCTGCGGAAACTCATACCCCTGGACAGATGGACCCGAGATAACCACCAGAGAAGAGAATCCCTGGTCTCTTGATCCAGATTTAAGAGAGGAGACAAATCTGTGTAGTCCCCGTCCCACTGATTGAGCATGCAAAGTTGCAGTGGTCTGAGATGTAGGCGGGCAAACGGAACTATGTCCATTGCCGCTACCATCAGGCCGATCATTTCCATACACTGAGCCACTGACGGCCGAGAAGTGGAATGAAGAACACAACAAGAAGTTAGAAGCTTTGATATCCTGACCTCTGTCAGAAACATTTTCATTTCTACCAAATCTATCAGAGTTCCAAGGAAGGAAACTCTTGTGAGGGGGGAGAGTGAACTCTTTTCTCTGTTCACCTTCCACCCGTGAGACCTCAGAAAGGCCAGAACAATGTCCGTATGGGACTTGGCGATTTGAGAAGTCGACGCCTGGATCAGGATGTCATCTAGGTAAGAAGCCACCGCTATGCCCCGTGGCCTTAGAACTGCCAGTAGAGACCATAGAACCTTCGTAAAGATTCTTGGCACCGTAGCTAATCCGAAGGGAAGAGCCACAAACTGGTAATGCCTGTCTAGGAAGGCGAACCTGAGGAACTGATGATGATCTCTGTGAATCGGAATGTGGAGATAAGCATCTTTTAAGTCCACGGTAGTCATATATTGAGCCTCCTGGATCATAGGGAGGATGGTTCGGATTGTCTCCATCTTGAAAGATGGGACCCTGAGAAATTTGTTTAGGATCTTGAGATCCAAGATTGGTCTGAACGTTCCCTCTTTTTTGGGAACAATAAACAGGTTTGAATAGAAACCCTGCCCCTGTTCCTCCCTTGGAAATGGGTGGATCACTCCCATAACCAGTAGGTCTTGAACGCAACGTAAGAATGCCTCTCTCTTTATCTGGTTTGCAGATAGTTGTGAGAGGTGAAATCTCCCCTTTGGAGATGAACCTTTGAATTCCAGAAGATATCCCTTGGAAACAATCTCTAGTGCCCAGGGATCCTGGACGTCTCTTGCCCAAGCCTGAGCGAAGAGAGAAAGTCTGCCCCCTACTAGATCCGGTCCCGGATTGGGGGCTACTCCTTCATGCTGTCTTAGAGGCAGCAGCAGGTTTTTTGGCCTGCTTCCCTTTGTTCAAAGCCTGGTTAGGTCCCCAGACTGGTTTGGACTGGGCGCAATTTCCCTCTTGTTTTGCATTAGAGTAAGCTGAAGCTGCGCCACTCTTGAAGTTTAAATGGAACGAAAATTATTCTGTTTGGTCCTTAACTTATTGGACCTATCCTGAGGAAGGGCGTGACCTTTTCCTCCAGTAATATCAGAAATGATTTCCTTCAGACCAGGCCCGAATAGGGTCTGTCCCTTGAAGGGGATGTTAAGAAGCTTAGACTTTGAAGTAACGTCTGCTGACCAGGACTTAAGCCATAGCGCCCTACGTGCCAGAATGGCAAAACCTGAATTCTTAGCCGTTAGTTTGGTTAAATGAAAAACGGCGTCAGAGATAAAGGAATTAGCTAACTTAAGAGCTTTAATCCTGTCTAAAATCTCATCTAACGGGGTCTCCACCTGTAGAGCCTCCTCAAGAGACTCGAACCAAAACGCCGCTGCAGCAGTGACTGGAAATACAACAGGTTCACAGTCATCCAGAGTTGCTAAAACCTCCTTAAGCAATAAGCGGAGGTGTTCAAGCTTAAATTTAAACGCTGTCATTTCAGAGTCAGACTGAAGCAACGCCTTCCCTGAATCTGAAATGTCACCCACAGATAGAAGCTCTCCTGCCTCGGCTTCTGAGTATTGTGAGGGTATATCGGACACAGGTATTAAAGTGTCAGAAAGCTCTGTATTTGTTCTAGCCCAAGAGCTGTCTCGCTTTCCTTGTAACCCTGGCAGTTTGGACAATATCTCTGAGAGGGTAGCATTCATAACTGCCGCCATGTCCTGTAAGGTAAAAGAATTAGACGCGCTAGATGTACTTGGCGTCACTTGAGCAGGAGTTATAGGTTCTGACACATGGGGAGAGCTAGATGGCATAATCTCCCTTTTTTCAGTCAGAGAATCCCCTGGAGATAAATCTTTAAGCACCATAATATGGTCTTTATAGTTTATAGAACATTCAGTACATTTGGTACACATTCTAAGAGGGGGTTCCACAATGGCTTCCAAACATATTGAACAAGGAGTTTCCTCTATGTCAGACATGTTTAACAGACTAGTAATGAGACAAGCAAGCTTGGAAAACACTTTAATAAATGTGAAACAGCAATTAAATAAAAACGTTACTGTGCTTTTAAGAGAAAAAAACTAGCACTTAAACTGCAAAACAGTATAAAAATATAGTGAAGTCTTTGAAATTTTTACAGTGTGTGTAAGGGACTAAGGCAACATTGCACCCACTTGCAAATGGATGATTAACCCCTTAGGCTCCAAACCGGATTTAAAAAACGTCAAGCACCGTTAAAATACAGTTAAGCACCTTGTCACAGCTCTGCTGAGGCTCCTACCTGCCCTCAAATACGATTTAGGGAAGAAATAAACCCTCTATAGTGGTCCTCAGATGCCAGAGGACTCCTCTAGGGAAGCTGGATGTCTCAGTCTGAAGAAAACTGTGCATCTAGAGCGCGAAAATAGGCCCCTCCCACCATGTACTGGATGCCAGAGGGGCCTTACGAAATACTCCTAGGAGTAACTGACTAGCCATGTGGAAACTAGGCCCCAAATAAAGACTTATCTCCCTCAGAGAAAAAACGTCCTATTTATGAAATCTGCAAACGTTTTGTCTCTAATTAATATGAGTATTAACATGAGTATTACCCTGTTTTGTAAGCATGATCCCAGTCGTTTTTAAATCACTGCATCTAGCTTACCTCAAATACATAAGGCTCTCTCAGCATTTTCTAGAACTTATCATCTCTCTAGAAATAAAATTACTGAACATACCTCAAAGCAGGTAATCTGCAGGCCGATCCCCCAACTGAAGTTTTCCCATACTCTACAGTTATGTGTGAGAACGGCAATGGACCTTAGTTACAAACCGCTAAGATCATCAACCTCCAGGCAGAATTCTTCTTCTAATTTCTGCCTGAGAGAAAAACAGTACAACGCTGGTAAAGTTTAAAAATAACAAACTCTTGATTGAAGGTAAAACTACACTAAGTCACCACATATCTCTTGATACTTCCCATCTTGTCGAGAGCTGCAAGAGAATGACTGGAGGTGGGGGTTAGGGGAGGAGCTATATAGACAGCTCTGCTGTGGGTGTCCTCTTGCAGCTTCCTGTTGGGAAAGAGAATATCCCACAAGTAATGGATGAACCCATGGACTGGATACACCTTACAAGAGAAATAGTATTTTTACTTTATTATTATTCTTTCCCTGACCTTGTTTTCAATAAAGGGACATAATACACCAATTTTGCATGTAATGGACACTACTATAACGAAGAATATGCACAGATACTGATATAAAAATCCAGTATAAAACCTTTTAGAAACTTACTTAGAAGCTCCCAATTTAGCACTGTTGATGAGGTTAGGCTGGGACACCCATTGAAATGATCTGGAAAGCAAAAAGAGCAGACATCCCCCCCTACCCTGCATATGAAAAGACCATTTACACAAACAGGTTCAAGCTGGAGTCTGTAGACATCAGTATACATCTAAAACTTTGGGGCTTGCGTCTAAAAATCAGCACATTGTTATTTAAAAATTAACAAAACTATATATTTTTACAACAAAAAAAAAACCCTGTAGGGGCTATATGAATGGATCATCTAAAAAACATTTATGCAAAGAAAAATCTAGTGCAAAATGTCCCTTTACATCCTATCTGCTAGATTACGAGTCTTGCGTTAGCCTTAAAAAGCAGCGTTGAGAGGTCCCAACGCTGCTTTTTAACGTCCGCTGGTATTACGAGTCTTGCAGGTACAGGTGTCCCGCTCACTTTTCTTCCGCGAGTCAAGCATACCGCAAATCCACTTACGTCAATTGTGTATCCTATCTTTTCAATGGGATTTGCCTAACGCCGGTATTACGAGTCTTGGAAGAAGTGAGCGGTACAGCCTCTCCTGTCAAGACTGATACCGCATTTAAAAGTCAGTAGTTAAGAGTTTTATGGGCTAACGCCGTAACATAAAACTCTTAACTAAAGTGTTAAAAAGTACACTAACACCCATAAACTACCTATTAACCCATAAACCGAGGCCCCCCCCCCCCACATCGCAAACACTTAAATACATTTTTTAACCCATTATCTGCTAACCGGATATCGCCGCCACTTTAATAAATATATTAACCCCTAAACCACTGCACTCCCGCCTCGCAAACACAAGTTAAATTTTATGAACCCCTAATCTGCCGTCCCTACCATCGCTGACACCTACCTACATTTATTAACCCCTAATCTGCTGACCCCAACGTCGCCGCTACTATATTACATTTATTAACCCCTAAACCTAAGTCTAACCTTAAGTCTATCCCCCCAACTTAAAAATAATTTAAATAAAACGAAATAAAATTACTACAATTAAATAAATTATTCCTATTTAAAACTAAATACAGTACTTACCTATAAAATAAACCCTAAGATAGCTACAATATAACTAATAGTTACATTGTATCTATCTTAGGGTTTATTTTTATTTTACAGGCAACTTTGTATTTATTTTAACTAGGTAGAATAGTTATTAAATAGTTATTAACTATTTAATAGCTACCTAGTTAAAATAAATACAAATTTACCTGTAAAATAAATCCTAACCTAAATTACAATTACACCTAACACTACACTATAATTAAAATAATTTAATAATTAAAATAGAATCCTATCAGCCAATCGGAATTCAAGGGACGCCATCTTGGATGACGTCATTTAAAGGAACCGTCATTCGTTGTGTAGTCGTCGGTCTGAATGGATGCTCCGCGTCGGCTGGCTTCAAGATGGACCCGCTCCGGATGGATGAAGATAGAAGATGCCGCCTGGATGAAGACTTCTGGCCGTCTGGAGGTCCTCTTCTGCCCGGATCAGATGAAGACTTCTGCCCCTCTGGAAGACCACTAGTGCCCGGCTGGGTGAAGACGTCTCACTGTAGGGTGATCTTCAATGGGT
The DNA here is from genome assembly GCF_027579735.1 of Bombina bombina. Taxonomy (NCBI): domain Eukaryota; kingdom Metazoa; phylum Chordata; class Amphibia; order Anura; family Bombinatoridae; genus Bombina; species Bombina bombina. The sequence continues at coordinate 372,158,206 of NC_069502.1, forward strand.
TAGTGTTAGGTTTTATTAAGGGGGGATTGGGTCGGTTTTAGAGTAGGATTGGGTGTGTGGGTGGTGTTTTTTTTTTTTTTTTTTTTTTTAAATCAAATTTTTTTTTATTGAGGTGCGAAAAAAAAACAAAACAGAGAAATACATATAAATCAAATACATATCCACATATAACACCATATACATTTGCTAATAAAACATTAATAAGCAATGTGGTAGGTGGACCACGACACAATTACAACTTTCCCCTATAGAGGGATAGCTAATGACTCTTTCTACAAGTGTAGAGTATTTGACTTACAAACCGTTGTCACCTCTTTTCTTTTTTAAGTTTTATTTCCTGTATTAAGACATAATAAACTTTTTGTTGATATTATATCCATGAAAACTTATACAACCTATAGAGAGATACTTTAGTTATGATATGAATGTATGCATCATCTAAGGCTTTTCATAATGAAGGATGATAATACAGGTGTTTCCCATGATATAAATATAATGTGAGGAACAGTCTAGGGAAGTTAAAGACTTTACTCCCCTCCGGGCTAGAGAGAAGAAGAGAGAAAAAAAGAAAAAAAAATTAGCGAGGTGGGGGAGAGAGGGGGGAGAAGGTAAGAATAAGGAAGGTTAGAAAAAAGAGTGAGAGTGGAGGAATGGGCATTACAGTGGTTCGCTATAAGCAAAGAGAACTTTATGAAGGTCTCAGAGCTGTATCACACTCATCCCTTTGACAGTTATTCCCCGTGTAATTCTGTCCAACTCTCCCATATCTTAATGTGTAGATCAGGCTTCCCCAATATATTATATACATAGTTTTCCATGTGTCTCATATATATAAGTTGTTCTACAACGTTTTGGACGGAAGGTGGTAAGGTCTGTTTCCATTTTCTTGCAATGATTAATTTAACAGCCGTAAGAAAATAAATTAGAAATATCTTTCTTGGTAAATGCATTCTAGGGAAATCTAAATGTAATAGACTAAGTGAAGGAGAAAAAGGGAGGTTATAATTTAAATCTCCCAACAGTTTCATGCAGTTACGCCAAAAGGATCTAATCTGCGGGCACTCCCACCACACATGCATCCAAGAGCCTTTCTGACCGCAATTTCTCCAGCACTCTGGGGAGGAAGTAGGGTAGAATTGGTGTAAGCCCGTGGGCACTAAATGCCATCTTTGAACAATCTTATAATGAACCTCCCAGAGGGTTGAACAATGTAAATATCTTCTAGCGAATACTATAGGTTTGTGCCAGCTTCCCAGATCATAAGTCTCACGCAGATCTTTCTCCCAAGCCAAATGGGCTGAGGTTTTAACTAGTGTCTGGTCCTCTAATAACAAGGTGTAAAGAAGTGACATCATGCCCCTGGGTTTGTGTTCTGACATCCAGCATGTTTCCCATTTGGTTTTTTCCCTCCATTCACTATTTTGTAAACCCCAGCTTCTCAAAAAACTAAGAAGCCTAATGGTCTCAAAACTAAATTTATCAGGAATATGATGTTTTATCATAAAAGAATTAAGCGTAAAACGGTCCATTCCCTCATGAATGTTCACTACCAGCATATCTCTGAGTTCTAACCATACATTCATATGTAATTCCTGTAGGCACCAAGCCACACTCACCACTGAGTGGATAGGCGACGGGTGTGGAGCTACATGTTTTCTATGTCTGATCTTGTCCCAGAATCTAAGGGCATCAAGTATTACTGGCTGAGTTATTCCGAGTTTATCTCGGTAATGAGCTGGGATCCAGATCAGGTCCCTCAATTTCATATTCAATGGCAGCATGTCTCTTTCAACTTCCTGCCATCTGAGACTAGAGTCTGCAGTACTCCATCCCATTATATGAGACAACCTGGCTGCATCATGATACGCCAGAATACTTGGTAAGGACAGACCCCCTTGTCTAATGGATCTTTGCAGACTGCCACTGGAGATCCTCGGCTTCTTGCCTCTCCATATATATACAGAAATCATACTTTGTAGTCGATTAATTATCGATCTTGGGACTTGAATGGGGATACAACGGAAGAGGTACGTAATTTTTGGTAAGAATGACATTTTAACAGAGGCAATTCTACCTGTCCACGAAATCTCTGAGTACTCCCACGATTCCAATGTCTTTTTAAACTCTTGCATTCTATCTGTAAAGTTTCTATCTATCATTGTGGCCATATCAGGACTTAGATAAACCCCTAAATGCTTTATAATATTATCTGTCCATTTAAAATTATATCTGCTTTTGATAGCTGAAACTATATCATCTGAGATCTCAATTGGCAATGCTTCAGTTTTGGCTAGGTTTAATTTATAAAAACTGAGCTCTCCAAATCGATGGATAACATCCATGAGAGCGAGCAAAGAAGTTTCGGGAGAGGTTAATAAAAGAGTAATATCATCGGCGAAAAGCGCGATTTTATGCAAGGAATCTCTAAATGTGATACCTTCTATTCTGGCGTCTCTTCTTATAGCTTGGGCAAGTGGCTCTATTGCAAGCGCAAACAATAGGGGTGAGAGGGGGCATCCCTGTCTTGTTCCATTGGACACTAATAACTTTTCTGATTGGAAACCTACTCCTCTGACTGTCGCAGTAGGGCAAGAATATAAGGTCCTCACTGCTGTTATAAATTGCGGTGGGAGGCCGAAAGAACCCAATGTTTCCCATAGGTACTCCCACCTCACCCTGTCAAACGCTTTTTCCGCGTCGAGGGACAGGGCGAGGAGGGGAACCCCTTTTCTCTTAGCTTCTGACAATATATGAGTTAATGTTCTAGTATTATCGGGACCCTCTCGACCTGGTATGAACCCCACCTGATCCCCATGAATCAAAGTTGGCACTACTTTTGCTAGGCGATTAGCTAATATTTTGGAATAAAGTTTAGTGTCTACATTTATCAGTGATATGGGTCTGTAACTTCCACATTCTGTTGGGTCTTTATCAGGTTTTAACAGTGTGACTATGTTTGCTTCTAAAAACTCTGGGGCTACCGTCCCTTGTTGCATAATCTCATTGAAAAATCTATGTAGAACAGGGATGACAAGGTGGGAGAATGTTTTATAAAATTTCCCAGTATACCCATCTGGTCCAGGTGCTTTTCCTGTCTTAAGTTGTTTGATTGCTGATTTAATCTCTTCAATTGTAATTTGACCCCTCAATATTTTTAAATCCCCTTCAGAGACAATGGGGAGTTCCAGGGTCTTCAAGAAGGAGCTAATTGTATCATTGATTGACTGTTGATTACTATGTGCAGGTTGAATGTTGTAGAGGGATCTATAAAATTTACCAAAGGCTAGACCAATGTCTTTTGGGGAGGAGACCTTAATATCACCTCTATTAATGGCTACAAGCCTTTTCTGGGCCGCTCTATTACGTAGTTTATTAGCCAGGAATGTGGTGGGCTTATTGTTACAATAATAAAATCTCTGTTTAAACTTATCCAGAGTTCTCTGGACCCTCAGGAGCTCTAAGTCTCTAATCTGTTTTTTAATCTTTTGTATTTGACTATTGATCTCTATAGAGTAAGCCCTGGAAATCGAAAGCTGGCAGTCTCTAAGTTTGCATGTTAATTCTGCTAATGAGCCTCCTCTGTCTCTTTTAGCTATAGCCGCCGACTTAATATAATGGCCTCTTACATACGCTTTGAGGGTAGCCCATAAATTTTGAGAGCTCGTTTGGCCATCATCATTTAGTCGTAAGAATTCCGTAATGATCTGAATGGTATTATGTATATCTTCTGGTGACTTAATTAACCAGTCCGCTAATCTCCACGTATAGCCTTCACTAGTGCTAATTGGACCTATCTCGAATGTGACCGAGTGGTGATCTGACCATGAAATTGGGAGGATCTTGGATCTTTCTGTCATGTCTAGAAGTTTAGCTGTAACAAAAAAAGTGTCTATTCTAGAAAATGACCCATGGGGATTTGAATAAAAAGTGTAATCCCGTACGGATGGATTATATGCCCTCCAAGCATCATATAGCTGGAAATGAAACATCACCTTCCTGAACGCGTTTGCCTTAGAGTGTGCAGACCTATCTTTTTTGAACTTAGGGGGTAGCAATTTATCTACTTCAGTGTCCCACGTAAGATTAAAGTCCCCCCCTACACACAATTCACCTTGTCTGATGGATGTCACCCGCCTTAGGGTATTCTTGAGAAATTGTATCTGTTTTACATTGGGGGCATATATATTTACAAGGGTAAAGAGAGTATTATTAAGCTTACACACTAGGAAGATGTATCGCGCTTGTGGGTCAATTTCACTATAAATTTCTTCAAAACTTACAGAATCCTTAATCAGGATGGCAACACCTCTAGATTTAGTGTGGTGAGAGGCCCTATAGATATGTGAATAATTGCGAAATCCAAATACCTCACCTCTTTGCTGTAACCAGTGTGTCTCCTGAATGAATGCTACGTCAATTTTATTTCGTCTAAGTTGGTTGAGCAAAAGACTCCTTTTAGTCAGGGAATTCAAACCCTGCGTGTTATGGGAGAGAAACCTTAAGCCAGTCATTTTTCAATGTAGATAGGTTTAAGGGAAAGGATTTAGTAGACCAGAAAAGAAGAAGAAGAGGGGTGGGAGTAGTTGGGGAGAGAGAAAAAAAAAAACACCCTCTCTGCCCTCAGGTTACTTATCACCTATTAGTACCTTCCTCTACTTCTTTATGACAATAGATATGGGAACCACCTATAACAAAACTATATTAAAAGCGGGTGAACTCCGCTTATTTGTCCACCTATAATATGGGTGAACACCATATAAGAAGTTTGAACTAATTCAACCTGTTTAAACTATAATCACATACAACTTCTTATCCAAAGAGCAAAGTGTGAAAAAAAGGGGGGGGGGGAGGGGCGGAGGCCGCTTGTAAAGTTTAGGTGTAGTGAACCTCAGCAGCACTCGTTGTCTTAATAAGTATATATAACTAAATATCACGTGCTAGTTGATGTTATTGGAGTGGAGTATTTTGAACGGAATTTTTAACTGTATCTATAATACCCTACTGGGTTGGGCTTGGTGTAAAGCAAAGTATAGAGTGTGTGAGGGGGAGAGTATATGCGGAGAAAAACTCTACAACTGAATTATGGAGAGAATAATGAAAGAACAGTATTACAATAAAAAAGAAAAGGGTAAGAATAATAGAACATGTCATAGCAAAAACACTATACCTTTACTTGCGTAGAATCATATTCTCATCTTCCTAATAGTCCAAAAATAGAAGGAGCATTAAGGCATAAATTGACATTTGCTGTAAACATCCTGAATCCTAATAAGCTTATGAAACTTGACAGATCCGCTATCTATCTGAACTTGACTCTAAAGAGCTAAAACCTGCAAAAAACGAACAATAGGATCAAAATAACATGTACATTATTACCATATTTATAGAGTACAACTCTTAATTCTGTAGTGCTGGTGAGCTATACAAATTATCATGACACACAATTTCTAAATGTTTTCAAACTCTGAGCAGGAATCTAACTCAACTGCAAACCACAGAATGAACAATATGAGATGTATTTCCTGTCCATATAGGCTGTTTGCGCCTAACTGCAGCACTCTGCCTTTGTGAACGACTTATTCAGTTCATAGATGTAAAGTAACCACCAAATCTATGGTATTTTTCTACTTGAGATTCAGTTCCCCTGTTGAGGATGTTAAGGCTCTATCTTGCTGCTTGTTTGGCCTTTTAGGCAAAGGTTGCCATTCAGCTGCTGATGGCCTTAAGTCTCTCTGAGGACCCGGAATAGGGTCTGATAGAGTCCCTTGTTGTCCTAGGCCAAGGGTTGTTAAAAGCTTCAGACCTTGTTCAAGCGAAGAAGCAACATAACTCTTGTTTTCATGTTGAAAGAAAAGTCTCACTGGGAATCCCCATCTATATTTAATCCCAGCTTTCCGTAGACCCAAGGTAATAGGTGCAAATGATCTTCTTTTTGCTAGGGTGAAAGAGGAAAGGTCTGGAAACAACTGTACACCTGGATATTTGTCATTGAAAGCTTTGTTAGAGAATGAGGCTCTCATCAGCCTTTCTTTAAAGGTTAAATAGTGAAGGCGTACAATGACATCTCTTGGTAATTCAGATGCCATTGATCTCGGTTTAATAGCTCTATGAGCTCTATCCATCAGCGTCCGTTTCTTTAAAAGGTCCCAGAAGGGTTTGGAACAGGGTAAGCAAATAATCAGGTAACTCAGAAGGACCCACATCCTCTTTGATGCCCCTTATCCAAATATTATTCCTTCTAGACCTGTCCTCGATATCTGCCATCTTGGTTTCAAGGTCAGTAATAATTTCAGCCAAAGATTGGGCATATGAGAGAAGATTAGCCTGATCCACTGCCATATCTTCTTGCTTCCTCTCCAAAGCCTCTGATCTTTCATTTTGTGTATTTAGATCTCTGCGTAAGTCTGCCACAGAATTCCGAATTTCTGATCTGAGGGAGGTGTAGTGAGTATCTATCTTAGACGACAATGCATTGATCGACTCTAGCACCTTGGTATCAGAATGAGCTATTTTACTTTTTGAAAGAGATTCTGAATCAGGCATCCCCTTGAATGAGGAGAGTGAATCTCTGGATTCATCATCAGAGCCTTCTCTGTCCGAAAGCATTCTATTAGTGAAGTGGTCTGCTATCGTACATTTAGGTCCCTCTCCAGACCTTTGTTGGTGTTTCTTCTTGCTAGAGTGCGCCATTTTGAGCTTCCAGCTGATGACTTCACCTCCAAGTGGTGGGTAACGCAAGATAAGTGTATGGTAGGGGATGTTTCTTTCTCTGACTGCTGTGATTAGACTGGTCTTTAAATGCTGTCTTGTCCCCTAGTCAGGAAATATAAATTTGCTCCTACTGACGTGTCAGTTGCCTAGTGTCTCCACCTCTCCCCCATCTAGGGTTCTAGTGTGTGAACATAATGGTTGTAATTCTCTTTATGAAAACTTGACTTTTAACCTCTGTAAGTTTAGATAGAATAAAGACACAGGGATTAAGGATGTACTTTCAGCATTAAGTTCTCTTTAGGCACGTCACCTCAGGGGAAATGTCCTCACTTGACCAGTACGGCAAAAGGAAAGTGGATATACTGTGAGACAACACAGCAGGAAAGGAGGAGGTGCGTGCCTTTCCAATTTAGATTTAGTGCAGAGTGTACAACTGATGTCGTAGGGCGAATAGTAAAAAATCCATAATAGTAAAAAGAAAAAGAGAAGTAGAAAAGACAAAAGCAAGATGACAATTAAATGCTTCCTCACTGTGTCTTTAAATCAGCAATGCAAAGAGTTCTCTTTATGGCTGAAGCAGCCTATCAAGTTGTTAACTCCAGGAGTGTGTGAAAGTTATGGGGCCAGTATTTTAAATCTTGGGAGATTCCTGTATGACACCTATAACTTTAGTAGTTCCCTATTATGTTGCAAAACTGCAGAGAATTTCCTCATCAGACAGCCAAGGTGAACTGCGCCCCCATGCAGTTAAATCAGAGTTGTCAATATGCTGTGGGCAATGAGCCCCAAATTAGTGCAATAGGTCCACTACCACAGGGTACTACTGTTGAACATTTACCTCCTCAATATGATAAACTTCTACTCAGCCCCACAGACTCAAAGGACCTGCATCCATGTGCTGTGGGATCTGCAAACTGTTGTGTCACAAAGATTATAATATTTATTAAACCAGTGTATAAAAGTAAATAAAATGGCACCAACTGGACTATTATGTTGAGGAAGAGTTAGGTGGTTATTTCTTTATATATGTTTACTGCAGTCCTTTCATCCGGTGTTTGGTTAAGAGAAACTGCGCAACAAGATAATCAAAATGGCGTATTTGCGCGCCAAATCCTGTGTGTTAAATTTTTTAAAGTCCCAACTCTAGCTTGTAGGTATAAAAAGTTCACTTTGTTAAATTGGAAGTCACATCTGGACTGTCTTTATGAATTAGAGTATAGTTATGTTGTTTAAGGGAAAATCCTGTTCTGATATCGATCACCCTATTGCGCGTAGCCCAAATCTGACAGCGGATCTCAGTACAAGTCTAGGCAGCTACAATGAATGACATCGGGTGTCTCCACAATCCCTGGGTATTATATATAGAGGTCTTACCTCAGCGTCCTGGCTTCCCGGGGTATTGCAGACTTGTGACCGGTATTATTAGTGAACTTCCGTTGACCGGCACTTGTCCTGCCTGTGGACAATAAGAGCAGCTCCAGACAATCCTTAGCTCAGGTGTATGTGGCCCCCGGAGCGGATCCCCGACCCTCCGGGAGCTATGTGCAAGCTTAAGATGCGTGTCTGTATACTTCAGTTCGTTGTGTTGCTATGACTGTTATGCTGCGTGGGGATCAGAGCCTGTAGTCCCTCCAAAGTCTGTTCCGGTCTCGAAAAGGATCTCTGATGTCTCCTTCAACTTCTCTTAGTCCATCAGGGTCAAAGACCCTCACAAATCTCTCCCTTACAAGATTATTATAAGTGATATGCTACCCAGTGCACCGGAGCTTCTCTAAAACACAGCCTCTTCATACAGCGGTTAACTCCGCCCCCCCCGTGGGTGGTGGGTTTTAATGTTGGGGGGTATTGTCTTTTTTTTTACAGGTAAAAGAGCTGATTACTTAGGGGCAATGCCCGCAAAAAGCCCTTTTAAGGGCTATTTGTAATTTAGTATAGGGTAGGGATTTTTATTATTTTGGGGGGCTTTTTTATTTTATTAGGGGGATTAGAGTAGGTGTAATTAGTTTAAAATTCTTGCAATTATTTTATTTTTTTCTGTAATTTAGTGGGGGGTTTCCCACTTTAGTTTATTTTATTTAATTGTAGTTAATTGTAGGTAATTAATAAGTGTAGGTAGGTGGCGGCGACATTAGGGCGGCAGAGTAGGGGTTAATAAATAAAAAGTAGGTGTCGGCGATGTTGGGGGCAGCAGATTAAGGGTTCATAGGGATAATGTAGGTGGCGGCGGTGTCCGGAGCAGCAGATTAGGGGTTAATTATATAATGCAGGTGTCGGTGATGTCGGGGCGGCAGATTAGAGGTTAATAAGTGTAATATTAGGGGTGTTTAGACTCGGGGTTCATGTTAGGGTGTTAGGTGTAGACATAAATTTTGTTTCCCCATAGGAATCAATGGGGCTGCTTTAGAAGCTGAACGCTGCTGTTTTGAAGGTTTTTGGTTTATTTTCAGCCGATTCTGCCCCATTGATTCCTATGGGGAAATCGTGCACAAGCTCGTTTAGCCAGCTCACCGCTACCGTAAGCAGCGCTGGTATTAAGGTGAGATGTGGAACTAAATTCTGCTCTACGCTCACCTTTTTGCGGATAACGCCGGGTTAAAAAAAAACCTGTAATACCAGCGTTGTCTTAAGTGATCGGTGAGAAAAAAATGCTCGTTAGCACCGCACCCCTGTTACCGCAAAACTCGTAATCTCGCTGTATATTAATAATATGTTACTGTTTGTGTAGATATTACATTCTTAATACAGTATTTAGAAAAAGGGTTTAGAAGCCCAGCTTCTGTCTAATATATATATATATATATATATATAAATGTATTAGATCATGGAAATTGCATTTTTTTAATCTGTGCTCTTAACACGAACATTCATTTATTTTTTTTCTTTTCTGAAAATTTTTTATTTATATATATATATATATATATATATATATATATATATACAACAACAATTAAAATTATGGGGGGCGAAAAGTGAGTTTACAATCCTCCACTAAATACAAAATGTAGAGAAAATAACTCATTGTGTAAACCATTTACAAATCTAGACAAGTCAGAAGACTTGCTTTTCCACAGAAACTCTCCTTTTACACTGTTTCCGATGCAGCAAAGGATTCTGGGTAAGACATGCAAATGAGGTTCACAATGACTCACCTTTTTACTTTTAGCCTACTTTTTAAGGCAGACTTCCCTTTACGTTATAGCATCGCCGCATTACACAGCTTTTACGCTTAGCTAGGGTTAGTACAGTGATTCAGAACCAATCCAGGACAGCTGTTTCGTGGTTATTGCCACTCATCAGCTGGGAGTAGGTTGAATCACTGCTTGGTAAAGTTCATTGCTGGGGGAAATACAACAACAATTAAAATTATGGAGAGGCGAAAAGTGAGTTTACAATCCTCCACTAAATACAAAATGTAGAGAAAATAACTCATTGTGTAAACCATTTACAAATCTAGACAAGCCAGAAGACTTGCTTTTCCCACAGAAACTCTCCAATTACACTGTTTCCAATGCAGCAAAGGATTCTGGGTAAGACATGCAAATGAGGTTCACAATGACTCACCTTTTTTACTTTTAGCCTGCTTTTTAAGGCAGACTTCCCTTTACGCCATAGCATCGCCGCATTACACAGATTTTACGCTTAGCTAGGGTTAGTACAGTGATTCAGAACCAATCCCAGGACAGCTGTTTCGTGGTTATTGCCACTCATCAGCTGGGACTCGGAGTAGGTTGAATCACTGCTTGGTAAAGTTCATTGCTGGGGGAAATACAATAACAATTAAAATTATGGGGAGGCGAAAAGTGAGTTTACAATCCTCCACTAAATACAAAATGTAGAGAAAATAACTTATTGTGTAAACCATTTACAAATCTAGACAAGTCAGAAGACTTGCTTTTCCACAGAAACTCTCCAATTACACTGTTTCCAAGGCAGCAAAGGATTCTGGGTAAGACATGCAAATGAGGTTCACAATGACTCACCTTTTTACTTTTAGCCTGCTTTTTAAGGCAGGCTTCCCTTTACGACATAGCATTGCCGCATTGCACAGCTTTTACGCTTAGCTAGGGTTAGTACAGTGATTCAGAACCAATCCGAGGACAGCTGTTTCGTGGTTATTGCCACTCATCAGCTGGGAGTAAGTTGAATCACTGCTTGGTAAAGTTCATTGCTGGGGGAAATACAGCAACAATTAAAATTATGGGGAGGTGAAAAGTGAGTTTACAATCCTCCACTAAATACAAAATATAGAGAAAATATTGTGTAAACCATTTACAAATCTAGACAAGTCTGAAGACTTGCTTTTTCCCACATAAATTGTATGCCAATATTAAGATAAAATTAGCCAATATTAAAATTTTTGTTGTATAAATTATCATTAAATCAATTAATGTTAAATTATGCAATTAATTTGGCCTTTGGATAGCTTAAGTTATAAATAACAGAACATTTAATATTGCATAGTTTTATACTGCTCCCACTGAGCAATTTAATAAAGTCACTGAAAGAACACTAAAGCATTCCTAGGAGCAGCAATGCACTACTGAGAGATAATTCATTAGATCATGTAATTTTAAGACAAGTAACCCTGCACTTCAATGTTTTGTTTTTCCCACAGAAACTCTCCTTTTACACTGTTTCCGATGCAGCAAAGGATTCTGGGTAAGACATGCAAATGAGGTTCACAATGACTCACCTTTTTACTTTTAGCCTGCTTTTTAAGGCAGACTTCCCTTTACGTTATAGCATCGCCGCATTACACAGCTTTTACGCTTAGCTAGGGTTAGTACAGTGATTCAGAACCAATCCCAGGACAGCTGTTTCGTGGTTATTGCCACTCATCAGCTAGGAGTAGGTTGAATCACTGCTTGGTAAAGTTCATTGCTGGGGGAAATACAACAACAATTAAAATTATGGAGAGGCGAAAAGTGAGTTTACAATCCTCCACTAAATACAAAATGTAGAGAAAATAACTCATTGTGCAAACCATTTACAAATCTAGACAAGCCAGAAGACTTGCTTTTCCCACAGAAACTCTCCAATTACACTGTTTCCAATGCAGCAAAGGATTCTGGGTAAGACATGCAAATGAGGTTCACAATGACTCACCTTTTTTACTTTTAGCCTGCTTTTTAAGGCAGACTTCCCTTTACGCCATAGCATCGCCGCATTACACAGCTTTTACGCTTAGCTAGGGTTAGTACAGTGATTCAGAACCAATCCCAGGACAGCTGTTTCGTGGTTATTGCCACTCATCAGCTGGGACTCGGAGTAGGTTGAATCACTGCTTGGTAAAGTTCATTGCTGGGGGAAATACAATAACAATTTAAAATTATGGGGAGGCGAAAAGTGAGTTTACAATCCTCCACTAAATACAAAATGTAGAGAAAATAACTTATTGTGTAAACCATTTACAAATCTAGACAAGTCAGAAGACTTGCTTTTTCCACAGAAACTCTCCAATTACACTGTTTCCAAGGCAGCAAAGGATTCTGGGTAAGACATGCAAATGAGGTTCACAATGACTCACCTTTTTACTTTTAGCCTGCTTTTTAAGGCAGGCTTCCCTTTACGACATAGCATTGCCGCATTGCACAGCTTTTACGCTTAGCTAGGGTTAGTACAGTGATTCAGAACCAATCCGAGGACAGCTGTTTCGTGGTTATTGCCACTCATCAGCTGGGAGTAAGTTGAATCACTGCTTGGTAAAGTTCATTGCTGGGGGAAATACAGCAACAATTAAAATTATGGGGAGGTGAAAAGTGAGTTTACAATCCTCCACTAAATACAAAATATAGAGAAAATATTGTGTAAACCATTTACAAATCTAGACAAGTCTGAAGACTTGCTTTTCCCACATAAATTGTATGCCAATATTAAGATAAAATTAGCCAATATTAAATTTTTGTTGTATAAATTATCATTAAATCAATTAATGTTAAATTATGCAATTAATTTGGCCTTTGGATAGCTTAAGTTATAAATAACAGAACATTTAATATTGCATAGTTTTATACTGCTCCCACTGAGCAATTTAATAAAGTCACTGAAAGAACACTAAAGCATTCCTAGGAGCAGCAATGCACTACTGAGAGATAATTCATTAGATCATGTAATTTTAAGACAAGTGACCCTGCACTTCAATGTTTTGTTTTTCCCCACAGAAACTCTCCTTTTACACTGTTTCCGATGCAGCAAAGGATTCTGGGTAAGACATGCAAATGAGGTTCACAATGACTCACCTTTTTACTTTTAGCCTGCTTTTTAAGGCAGACTTCCCTTTACGTTATAGCATCGCCGCATTACACAGCTTTTACGCTTAGCTAGGGTTAGTACAGTGATTCAGAACCAATCCCAGGACAGCTGTTTCGTGGTTATTGCCACTCATCAGCTGGGAGTAGGTTGAATCACTGCTTGGTAAAGTTCATTGCTGGGGGAAATACAACAACAATTAAAATTATGGAGAGGCGAAAAGTGAGTTTACAATCCTCCACTAAATACAAAATGTAGAGAAAATAACTCATTGTGTAAACCATTTACAAATCTAGACAAGCCAGAAGACTTGCTTTTCCCACAGAAACTCTCCAATTACACTGTTTCCAATGCAGCAAAGGATTCTGGGTAAGACATGCAAATGAGGTTCACAATGACTCACCTTTTTTACTTTTAGCCTGCTTTTTAAGGCAGACTTCCCTTTACGCCATAGCATCGCCGTATTACACAGCTTTTACGCTTAGCTAGGGTTATTACAGTGATTCAGAACCAATCCCAGCACAGCTGTTTTGTGGTTATTGCCACTCATCAGCTGGGACTCGGAGTAGGTTGAATCACTGCTTGGTAAAGTTCATTGCTGGGGGAAATACAATAACAATTAAAATTATGGGGAGGCGAAAAGTGAGTTTACAATCCTCCACTAAATACAAAATGTAGAGAAAATAACTCATTGTGTAAACCATTTGCAAATCTAGACAAGTCAGAAGACTTGCTTTTCCCACAGAAACTCTCCAATTACACTGTTTCCAATGCAGCAAAGGATTCTGGGTAAGACATGCAAATGAGGTTCACAATGACTCACCTTTTTACTTTTAGCCTGCTTTTTAAGGCAGGCTTCCCTTTACGCCATAGCATCGCCGCATTGCACAGCTTTTACGCTTAGCTAGGGTTAGTACAGTGATTCAGAACCAATCCGAGGACAGCTGTTTCGTGGTTATTGCCACTCATCAGCTGGGAGTAAGTTGAATCACTGCTTGGTAAAGTTCATTGCTGGGGGAAATACAACAACAATTAAAATTATGGGGAGGCAAAAAGTGGGTTTAGAATCCTTCACTAAATACAAAATGTAGAGAAAATAACTCATTGTGTAAACCATTTACAAATCTAGACAAGTCAGAAGACTTGCTTTTCCCACAGAAACTCTCCGATTACACTGTTTCCAATGCAGCAAAGGATTCTGGGTAAGACATGCAAATAAGGTTCACAATGACTCACCTTTTTACTTTTAGCCTGCTTTTTAAAACAGACTTCCCTTTACGCCATATAATCGCCACATTACACAGCTTTTCCGCTTAGCTAGGGTTAGTACAGTGATTCAGAACCAATCCCAGGACAGCTGTTTCGTGGTTTTTGCAACTCATCAGCTGGGAGTAGGTTGAATCACTGCTTGGTAAAGTTCATTGCTGGGGGAAATACAGCAACAATTAAAATTATGGGGAGGTGAAAAGTGAGTTTACAATCCTCCACTAAATACAAAATATAGAGAAAATATTGTGTAAACCATTTACAAATCTAGACAAGTCTGAAGACTTGCTTTTCCCACATAAATTGTATGCCAATATTAAGATAAAATTAGCCAATATTACATTTTTGTTGTATAAATTATCATTAAATCAATTAATGTTAAATTATGCAATTAATTTGGCCTTTGGATAGCTTAAGTTATAAATAACAGAAAATGTAATATTGCATAGTTTTATACTGCTCCCACTGAGCAATTTAATAAAGTCACTGAAAGAACACTAAAGCATTCCTAGGAGCAGCAATGCACTACTGAGAGATAATTCATTAGATCATGTAATTTTAAGACAAGTGACCCTGCACTTCAATGTTTTAACTACTGCAAAAGGGTTAAACACATATTAGAAGTATTGCTTGCACATTTGGCAGGTGCTGCTGATTGGATCAGAGGCAATTTCAGAAGACTTGCTTTTCCCACAGAAACTCTCCTTTTACACTGTTTCCAATGCAGCAAAAGATTCTGGGTAAGACATGCAAATGAGGTTCACAATGACTCACCTTTTTACTTTTAGCTGCTTTTTAAGGCAGACTTCCCTTTACGCCATAGCATCGCCACATTGCACAGCTTTTACGCTTAGCTAGGGTTAGTACAGTGATTCAGAACCAATCCCAGCACAGCTGTTTTGTGGTTATTGCCCTCATCAGCTGGGAGTAGGTTGAATCACTGCTTGGTAAAGTTCATTGCTGGGGGAAATACAACAACAATTAAAATTATGGGGAGGCGAAAAGTGAGTTTACAATCCTCCACTAAATACAAAATGTAGAGAAAATAACTCATTGTGTAAACCATTTACAAATCTAGACAAATCAGAAGACTTGCTTTTCCCACAGAAACTCTCCAATTACACTGTTTCCAATGCAGCAAAGGATTCTGGGTAAGACATGCAAATGAGGTTAACAATGACTCACCTTTTTTCCCTTTACGCCATAGCAGCGCCGCATTACACAGCTTTTACGCTTAGCTAGGGTTAGTACAGTGATTCAGAACCAATCCCAGGACAGCTGTTTCGTGGTTATTGCCACTCATCAGCTGGGAGTAGGTTGAATCACTGCTTGGTAAAGTTCATTGCTGGGGGAAATACAATAACAATTAAAATTATGGGGAGGCGAAAAGTGAGTTTACAATCCTCCACTAAATACAAAATGTAGAGAAAATAACTCATTGTGTAAACCATTTACAAATCTAGACAAGTCAGAAGACTTGCTTTTCCCACAGAAACTCTCCAATTACACTGTTTCCAATGCAGCAAAGGATTCTGGGTAAGACATGCACCTAGGTTCAAATGACTCACCTTTTTACTTTTAGCCTGCTTTTTAAGGCAGACTTCCCTTTACGCCATAGCATCGCCGCATTGCACAGCTTTTACGCTTAGCTAGGGTTAGTACAGTGATTCAGAACCAATCCCAGGACAGCTGTTTCGTGGTTATTGCCACTCATCAGCTGGGAGTAGGTTGAATCACTGCTTGGTAAAGTTCATTGCTGGGGGAAATACAACAACAATTAAAATTATGGGGAGGCGAAAAGTGGGTTTAGAATCCTTCACTAAATACAAAATGTAGAAGAATAACTCATTGTGTAAACCATTTACAAATCTAGAAAGTCAGAAGACTTGCTTTTCCCACAGAAACTCTCGATTACACTGTTTCCAATGCAGCAAAGGATTCTGGGTAAGAAATGCAAATGAGGTTCACAATGACTCACCTTTTTACTTTTAGCCTGCGTTTTAAGGCAGGCTTCCCTTTAAGACATAGCATTGCCGCATTGCACAGCTTTTACGCTCTAGCTAGGGTTAGTACAGTGATTCAGAACCAATCCGAGGACAGCTGTTTCGTGGTTATTGCCACTCATCAGCTGGAAGTAAGTTGAATCACTGCTTGGTAAAGTTCATTTGCTGGGAGAATACAAGCAACAATTAAAATTATGGGGAGGTGAAAAAAGTGAAGTTATACACTCCTCCACTAAATACAAAATATAGAGAAAATATTGTGTAAACCATTTACAATCTAGACAAGTCTTGAAGGACTTGCTTTTCCCACATAAATTGTATGCCAATATTAAGATAAAATTTGCCAATATTAAATTTTTGTTGTATAAATTATCACTTAAATCAATTAATGTTAAATTATGCAATTACTTTGGCCTTTGGATTAAGCTTAAGTTATAAATAACAGAACATTTAATATTGCATAGTTTTATACTGCTCCCACTGAGCAATTTAAATAAAGTCACTGAAAGAACACTAAAGCATTCCTAGGAGCAGCAATGCACTACTGAGAGATAATTCAATTAGATCATGTAATTTTAAGACAAGTGACCCTGCACTTCAATGTTTTGTTTTTCCCACAGAAACTCTCCTTTTACACTGTTTCCGATGCAGCAATGGATTCTGGTAAAGACATCGCAAATGAGGTTCACAAGACCTCACCTTTTTACTTTTAGCCTGCTTTTTAAGGCAGACTTCCCTTTACGTTATAGCATCGCCGCATTACACAGCTTTTACGCTTAGCTAGGGTTAGTACAGTGATTCAGACCAATCCCAGGACAGCTGTTTCGTGGTTATTGCCACTCATCAGCTGGGAGTAGGTTGAATCACTGCTTGGTAAAGTTATTGCTGGGGGAAATACAACAACAATTAAAATTATGGATGAGGGCGAAAAGTGAGTTTACAATCCTCCACTAAATACAAAATGTAGAGAAAATAACTCATTGTGTAAACCATTTACAAATCTAGACAAGCCAGAAGACTTGCTTTTCCCACAGAAACTCTCCAATTACACTGTTTCCAATGCAGCAAAGGATTCTGGGTAAGACATGCAAATGAGGTTCACAATGACTCACCTTTTTTACTTTTAGCCTGCTTTTTAAGGCAGGACTTCCCTTTACGCCATAGCATCGCCGTATTACACAGCTTTTACGCTTAGCTAGGGGTTAGTACAGTGATTCAGAACCAATCCCAGCACAGCTGTTTTGTGGTTATTGCCACTCATCAGCTGGGACCTCGGAGTAGGTTGAATCACTGCTTGGTAAAGTTCATTGCTGGGGAAATACAATAACAACTTAAAATTTTGGGGAGGCGAAAAGTGAGTTACAATCTCCATAAATACAAAATGTAGAGAAAATAACTCATTGTGTAAACCATTTGCAAATCTAGGACAAGTCAGAAGACTTGCTTTTCCCACAGAGAACTCTCCAATTACACTCGTTTCCAATGCAGCAAAGGATTCTGGGTAAGACATGCAAATGACGTTCACAATGACTCACCTTTTTACTTTTAGCCTGCTTTTTAAGGCAGGCTTCCCTTTACCGCCATAGCAATCGCCGCATTGCACAGCTTTTACGCTTAGCTAGGGCTTAGTACAGTGATTCAGAACCCAATCCGAGGACAGCTGTTTCGTGGTTATTGCCACTCATCAAGATGGGAGTAAGTTGAATCACCTGCTTGGTAAAGTTCATTGCTGGGGGAAATACAACAACAAATTAAAATTATGGGGAGGCGAAAAGTGGGTTTAGAATCCTTCACTAAATACAAAATGTAGAGGAAAATAACTCATTGTGTAAAACCATTTACAAATCTAGACAAGTCAGAAGACTTGCTTTTCCCACAGAAAACTCTCCGATTACACTGTTTCCAATGCAGCAAAGGATTCTGGGTAAGACATGCAAATAAGAGTTCACAATGACTCACTTATTACTTTTAGCCTGCTTTTTAAAACAGACTTCCCTTTACGCCATATAATCGCCACATTACACAGCTTTTCAAGCTTAGCTAGGGTTAGTACAGTGATTCAGAACCAATCCCAGGACAGCTGTTTCGTGGTTATTGCAACTCATTCAGCTGGGAGTAGGTTTGAATCACTGCTTGGTAAAGTTCATTGCTGGGGGAAATACAGCAACAATTAAAATTATGGGGAGGTGAAAAGTGAGTTTACAATCCTCCACTAAATACAAAATATAGAGAAAATATTGTGTAAACCATTTACAAATCTAGACAAGTCTGAAGACTTGCTTTTCCCACATAAATTGTATGCCAATATTAAGATAAAATTAGCCAATATTACATTTTTGTTGTATAAATTATCATTAAATCAATTAATGTTAAATTATGCAATTAATTTGGCCTTTGGATAGCTTAAGTTATAAATAACAGAAAATGTAATATTGCATAGTTTTATACTGCTCCCACTGAGCAATTTAATAAAGTCACTGAAAGAACACTAAAGCATTCCTAGGAGCAGCAATGCACTACTGAGAGATAATTCATTAGATCATGTAATTTTAAGACAAGTGACCCTGCACTTCAATGTTTTAACTACTGCAAAAGGGTTAAACACATATTAGAAGTATTGCTTGCACATTTGGCAGTGCTGCTGATTGGATCAGAGGCAATTTCAGAAGACTTGCTTTTCCCACAGAAACTCTCCTTTTACACTGTTTCCAATGCAGCAAAAGATTCTGGGTAAGACATGCAAATGAGGTTCACAATGACTCACCTTTTTACTTTTAGCTGCTTTTTAAGGCAGACTTCCCTTTACGCCATAGCATCGCCACATTGCACAGCTTTTACGCTTAGCTAGGGTTAGTACAGTGATTCAGAACCAATCCCAGCACAGCTGTTTTGTGGTTATTGCCCTCATCAGCTGGGAGTAGGTTGAATCACTGCTTGGTAAAGTTCATTGCTGGGGGAAATACAACAACAATTAAAATTATGGGGAGGCGAAAAGTGAGTTTACAATCCTCCACTAAATACAAAATTTAGAGAAAATAACTCATTGTGTAAACCATTTACAAATCTAGACAAATCAGAAGACTTGCTTTTCCCACAGAAACTCTCCAATTACACTGTTTCCAATGCAGCAAAGGATTCTGGGTAAGACATGCAAATGAGGTTAACAATGACTCACCTTTTTTACTTTTAGCCTGCTTTTTAAGGCAGACTACCCTTTACGCCATAGCAGCGCCGCATTACACAGCTTTTACGCTTAGCTAGGGTTAGTACAGTGATTCAGAACCAATCCCAGGACAGCTGTTTCGTGGTTATTGCCACTCATCAGCTGGGAGTAGGTTGAATCACTGCTTGGTAAAGTTCATTGCTGGGGGAAATACAATAACAATTAAAATTATGGGGAGGCGAAAAGTGAGTTTACAATCCTCCACTAAATACAAAATGTAGAGAAAATAACTCATTGTGTAAACCATTTACAAATCTAGACAAGTCAGAAGACTTGCTTTTCCCACAGAAACTCTCCAATTACACTGTTTCCAATGCAGCAAAGGATTCTGGGTAAGACATGCACCTAGGTTCACAATGACTCACCTTTTTACTTTTAGCCTGCTTTTTAAGGCAGACTTCCCTTTACGCCATAGCATCGCCGCATTGCACAGCTTTTACGCTTAGCTAGGGTTAGTACAGTGATTCAGAACCAATCCCAGGACAGCTGTTTCGTGGTTATTGCCACTCATCAGCTGGGAGTAGGTTGAATCACTGCTTGGTAAAGTTCATTGCTGGGGGAAATACAACAACAATTAAAATTATGGGGAGGCGAAAAGTGGGTTTAGAATCCTTCACTAAATACAAAATGTAGAGAAAATAACTCATTGTGTAAACCATTTACAAATCTAGACAAGTCAGAAGACTTGTTTTTCCCACAGAAACTCTCCGATTACACTGTTTCCAATGCAGCAAAGGATTCTGGGTAAGACATGCAAATGAGGTTCACAATGACTCACCTTTTTACTTTTAGCCTGCTTTTTAAGGCAGACTTCCCTTTACGCCATAGCATCGCCACATTACACAGCTTTTACGCTTAGCTAGGGTTAGTACAGTGATTCAGAACCAATCCCAGGACAGCTGTTTTGTGGTTATTGCCACTCATCAGCTGGGAGTAGGTTGAATCACTGCTTGGTAAAGTTCATTGCTGGGGGAAATACAGCAACAATTAAAATTATGGGGAGGTGAAAAGTGAGTTTACAATCCTCCACTAAATACAAAATATAGAGAAAATATTGTGTAAACCATTTACAAATCTAGACAAGTCTGAAGACTTGCTTTTCCCACATAAATTGTATGCCAATATTAAGATAAAATTAGCCAATATTAAATTTTTGTTGTATAAATTATCATTAAATCAATTAATGTTAAATTATGCAATTAATTTGGCCTTTGAATAGCTTAAGTTATAAATAACAGAAAATGTAATATTGCATAGTTTTATACTGCTCCCACTGAGCAATTTAATAAAGTCACTGAAAGAACACTAAAGCATTCCTAGGAGCAGCAATGCACTACTGAGAAATAATTCATTAGATCATGTAATTTTAAGACAAGTGACCCTGCACTTCAATGTTTTTAACTACTGCAAAAGGGTTAAACACATATTAGAAGTATTGCTTGCACATTTGGCAGTGCTGCTGATTGGATCAGAGGCAATTTCCACACACAAGGGCCAGCAGAGATATGGAAAGGGGTTAACACACAGGGTTGCTAGTCCATGCTCTGAGGAGTTGGTTTGTCCTAAAGGGGCAGGTGATTAAGTAATCTTAAAAGGACAGGGAGTTAAGTAGTTTTAACCCTTTAAGGACACAGCTTTCAGTTTGCTCAATTGTTTTATGACGGAAAAATTCCGTCATATGTCGTTAAGAGGTTAAAAGGGATAGGGGTTTGTGGTAAACAATCTTTAAAGGACAGGGGTAGTTATTATTAAAGGGGGAATAGGAATGTTGATAGTGTTACAGGGATAGAGGTTATAAAGTCTTAAAGTAGGAGAGGTTAAGGTGTAGATTTAAAATTACTGTCTGTGTAACTGGTATGAAGGGGAATTAAAATTGCTTTTTTGTGTTACAACTAAAGACTGTCTACCCCCTTCCACTTAAAGGCTATCTTTCCTTTAAAGACTACCTAATTCCCTGCCTCTTTAAGACTATTTCACTTTACCAATTTAAAACTACATCCTCCTACATATTTAAGACTATATACCCCCCTAACTCTTTAAGAACACCTGCCCCTATAAGACTAACTACCCCTTTACACTTGCCCTTTAAGACTATGTATCCCGTGTCTCTTTAAGACAACCTGACCTCTTAAACCCCTACTCCTTGAACACTACTTGACCCTCTATTCTTTTAAGATTATATTCGCCCCTAACATAAATGAAAATTAAAACAAAACATCACGAAACATCAACATCCTCCTTGGCGGTGGTGGCTAATCCTTGGCAGCAGCGACTCCTCTTCTTCTTGCATCCACGCTTGGTGTTGTCTTGCAGCACACTCCTTCTTTCTGTCAGTTTCCCTTTTTATAGCGGTGTCCTGGCAGGTGTTAATAGTGTAGTGGGGTTAGGTTGCAGTAGGGACTATGATGTTTAAGGGGTTAATGGTGTAGAGAGATTAGGTTGTGGGGGTTATGGCGCCTAAAGGGATAATAGTGTTGATGTTCTTTGTCATTTTTTAATTACTTTAGACTTCAGATTAAGGGGTTGATTTATGAAGCAGCGGATGCTGCTTCCGACCCACTCTGCTTCAGGTCCGCCTGAAGCGGAAGTAAAGAAGCAGCAGTCATAAGACCGCTGCTCCTTAACTCGTCTGCAACCTCTGAGGCGGTGGACATCAATCAGCCCGATCGGATACGATTGGGTTGATTGACACCCCCTGCTAGCTGCTGCAAATGTGCAAGGTTATTTTCATGTTGGGTTAGCACAAATCATGTTTTATTGCTAACGCACTGTAGCAGGCATGTTCTATATTAATATATATGTATATCTATAGCTATAGCTGTGGGGGGGGGGGGGGCATTCATTGTCTCAGTGCCTTAGGTTCCCCAAGAAGTAGAGGCACTGTATGCTGTTAGTCAAGATGTCCCAGACTTCCTGCCACAAGAGAGGTCATTTTTATAAAGCTGCAGTGTCAAAGGTGACTGTCTATTCTACACCATATTCACCAAAGATGGGAAAGGAAGGGGTAACATATACAGTATATACTAGACATGTGCAATTAGTTTCGGCCGAATTTTGTTTTCAGACGAATTTTGGCCGAATCGGAGATTCGAATGAATCCGAATTTCCGAATCAGCACCATAACTAAAATTCCTAAAATTAATAAATCAGTTTCCGAATTTTTGGATCCATTCTTTATTCATATTCAGAATTGTTCTAATCTAAACCGCAGTTCCCTGACATCGCCGACACTAACTAAAAAACGAAATAAAGCTATTAACCCCTAAACCGCCGTTCCCCGACATCGCCGACATGAACTAATCCTATTGACCTCTAAACCACCGTTCCCCGACATCAGCAAAACACTAACTAAAACACTAAATAAAGCTATTAGCCCCTAAACCGCCGTTCCCCAACATCGGCGATAATGAATAAAGCTATTAACCCCTAAACCGCCGTTCCCCAACATCGGCGATAATGAATAAAGCTATTAACTCTTAAACCGCTGTTCCCCGACATTGCCGGCATTAACTAAACCAATTTACTTCTAAATCGCCGCCCCCACACATCGCCAACAGTAACTTAAACACTAAATAAAGCTATTAACCCCTAAACCACCGTTCCCCGACATCGCCGACACTGACTAAACCTATTAACCTCTAAACCGCCATTTTCCGACATCGTCAACACTAAATAAAGCTTTTAACCCCTAAACCGCCATTCCCCGACATCGCCAACACGTACTAAACCTATTGACCTCTAAACCGCCGTTCCCCGATGTCGTTGACACTAACTAAACCTAACTATTAACCCCTAAACCGCAGTACACCACATTGCCAACACTAACTAAAACACTAACTAAACCTATTAACCACTAAACCGCTGCCCCCCATATCACAACTACCTAATTTAAACTATATTAACCCCTAAACCTAACAACCCCTAACTTTAACATAATTAATATTAGCGTAATTAAAGTTACAATTATTAAATAACTACCTATTTAAATATATATATATAACTATTTACTAACTACCTAGTTAAAATAAATACAAACGTACCTAATAAAAATAAAACCTAAGCTTAAACTAAAAATTAAAAAAAAAAACTAAGATTACTAAGAATAAAAAACCTAACATAACAAAAAAAGAAAAAACTACAATTACAAAAAATAATAAAAAGACTAAAATTACAAAAAATAAAAAAACTACCATTACAAAAGATAACAAATGAAATTATAGAAAATAATAAAAATTATTCCAATTCTAATACCCCATTTAAAAAAAAAACGCCCCAAAATTACAAACCCTAATCTATAATAAACTACGAATAGCCCTTAAAAGGGCCTTTTGTAGGGCACTGCCCTAAAATTAACATTTATTTTGCAAAAAAAATTAAAACAAACATTACAACCCCCTCCAACCCACAAATTTACAAAAACCTTAGTAAAAAAATAATAATCTACCCATTGCCCCGAAAAGGGCATTTGTATGGGCATTGCCCTTAAAAGGGCATTCAGCTCTTATACTGCCCTTAAAAGGGAATTTAGCTCTTTTACTGCACTTAAAAGGGAATTTAGCTCTTTTTCGGCAGAATTATTTAACATTATTTTGAGCGGTAACTTCAAAAATGAAAAGTATTTCTAGATTTTAAAGTGTAAAGTTGGACTCCGCTCCAGGATCTACTGAGCGGGTCTTGGATATCCAAAGCGATACGCGGGCTTGCTGGCTAGTCACAGCATGCCCGGTCGCGCTATTGGACTAAATGTAGCTCGCTCCCGCTCTGGTCTAGTAGCGTGAGCGAGCTACATTTAGTCCAATAGCGCAATTTGAATCAGCCAATAGGAATGAGACCTGCTTAAATCCTATTGGCTGTTCAAATCAGCCAATAGGATTTAAGCAGAATTATATAACATTATTCTGAACGTTTACTATCCCTTTATATTATAGATTAGGTTTTTTTATTGGGTGTTTTTTTGTGTTTTTTTAAATGGGTTATTAGAATAGGAATACATTTTATTATTTTGGATAAGTTTGTTTGTTATATTTTTGTAATGAGATTTTTTTTATTTTTGGGGTGTTTTTTTTTTTTTAGATTAGGGCTTTTTTATTTTTAATGGGCTTTAAAAAAACTGAATGCCCATAAAAATGCCCTTTATGGGGCAATGGGTAGATTTTTTTATTTTTTTTATTTTGTGGGTTTGGGGGGGTGGGGGTTTGTAATGTTAGGGGGGGTTGTTTTTATTTTTTTGCAAAAGAGCTGTTAACTTTAGGCCAATGCCCTACAAAAGGCCTTTTTAAGGTCATTTGGTAGTTTATTATAGATTAGGTTTTTTTATTTATTTTAGGGTGGGTTTTTATGTTGTTGTTTTTTAAACGTGGGAATTAGAATAGGACTAATTGTTTTATTTTGGATAATTTCGTCTGTTATTTTTTGCAATGGTAGTTTTTTTTATTTTTGCAATTTTAATGTTTATTATTTTTTGTAATTGTAGTTTACATTTTTTTGTAATGTTAGGTTTTTTATTTTTAGTATCGCTTTGGATATCCAAGACCCGCTCAGTAGATCCTGGAGCGGAGTCCAACTTTACACTTTAAAATCTAGAAATACTTTTCATTTTTGAAGTTACCGCTCAAAATAATGTTAAATAATTCTGGCGAAAAAGAGCTTAATTCCCTTTTAAGGGCAGTAAAAGAGCTAAATTCCCTTTTAAGGGCAGTATAAGAGCTGAATGCCCTTTTAAGGGCAATGCCCATACAAATGCCCTTTTCGGGGCAATGGGTAGATTATTATTTTTTTACTAAGGTTTTTGTAATTTTGTGGGTTGGGGGGGTTGTAATGTTTGTTTTAATTTTTTTGCAAAATAAATGTTAATTTTAGGGCAGAGCTCTACAAAAGGCCCTTTTAAGGCCTATTGGTAGTTTATTATAGATTAGGGTTTGTAATTTTGGGGCATTTTTTTTTTTTAATGGGGTATTAGAATTGGAATAATTTTTATTATTTTGGATAATTTCATTTGTTATCTTTTGTAATGGTAGTTTTTTTTATTTTTTTTATTTTAGTCTTTTTATTATTTTTTGTAATTGTAGTTTTATATTTTTTGTTATGTTAGGTTTTTTATTCTTAGTAATCTTAGGTTTTTTAAAAATTTTTAGTTTAAGCTTAGGTTTTATTTTTACTTCACAGGTAAGTTTGTATTTATTTTAACTAGGTAGTTAGTAAATAGTAATATTGTAGCTAGCTTAGGTTTTATTTTTATTTCACAAGTAAGTTTGCATTTGTTTTTAAATAGATAGTTAATAATTGTAAATTTAATTTAGGTCTATTTTAATTATGTTAAAATTAGGGGGTGTTAGGTTTAGGTGTTAATATAGTTTAATTAAGCTAGTTGCGATGTGGGGGGGCAGTTTAGAGGTTAATAGGTTTAGTTAGTGTTGGCGATGTGGAGGTACGATGGTTTAGGGGTTAATAGGTTTAGTCAGTGTTGGCGATGTGGGGGTGGCGGTTTAGGGGTTAATAGGTTTATTTAGTGTCGGCGATGTCGGGGAATGACAGTTTATGACTTAATAGCTTTATTTAATGTTGGTGATGTCAGGAAACGGCGGTTTAGAGGTTAATATGTTTAGTTAGTGTTGGCAATATGGAGGTACAGCTGTTTAGGAGTTAATAGCTTTATTTCGTTTCGGCGATGTGGGTGACGGCGGTTTTTGATAATTTTGTTTTGGCAATCGGCGGCAAATTAGTTATGTTAAGTTAAATTATTTTTTCGGATCCTTTCGTTTTTTCTGATCCATTCTTTATTCATATCTGTAGTTTAGAATAGAATAATGAATATGAATAAAGAATGGATCCGAAATAACGAACGGATCCGAAAAAACGATTTAACTTAACATAACTAATTTTTTTAAACTAATTTGCCAAAATGAAATTATTTATTTAACTAATGAAACTGAAACGAAATTTTTAGAGTTGCACATGTCATATATATACCACAATGTTGTAATCATAAAGGGACATAAAACCCAAAATGTTTCTTTTATGATTCAGATAGAGAATACATTTGTAAACACCTTTCCAGTTTACTTCTATTATCAGTTGTGCTTTATTATCTTGGTATCCTTTGTTGAAGGAGCAGCACTACACTACTGAGAGTTAGGTGAACACATAGTTAAGCCAATGACAAGAGGCATATATTTGCAGCAACCAATCAGCAGCTACCTCCCAGATCCTGAACTTCCCGACAGCATATGCATACGCTGTCTGCATTTATCATTGCACAAGCATTTCTCGTGAAATGATTGTGCAATACCGTCCCCTGCACATTTGCGGCCAATCGGTCGCTAGCGGGGGTGTCAATCAACCGGATCATATCCGATCAGGCTGATTGCTGTTTGCCGCCTCAGAGGTGGTGGACGAGTTAAGGAGCAGTGGTCTTAAGACCACCGCTGCTTCTTAACTCCTGTTTCCGGCGAGCCTGAAGGTTCGCGCGGAAGGAGATGCATAGGGCTGAATACGGGGCATGATAAATCGGCCCCTTAGTGCTTACTGCACGCTCAGTGACATTTATACTTCTGTTGTCACCTCAATTGTTCTCTCATGTTACTGGGCCCTAGACATGTGCAGGCCAGAAAATGTAATTTCATTTTCATTTCTGATATTTGAGGAAATATTTGCCTGCACTATTCACTTTTCTTTTGGTTTAACCCCTTAATGACCACAATGTACCCTGTATGTCACTGGTCGTTAAGGGTTTTTTCAGGACATAATAGCACAAGTCTAGCAAGAACACGCTATTAATGCCCTTCCTCCAGCAGGCTTTGTGGAATAGAGCAGTCTCAACGCTGGTGGCAAGACCGCGCTATAAAACAATCAAGTCCCAAAAAAAGGCCAGCGACATACAGGGTACGTCGCTGGTCCTTAAGGGGTTAAAACTAAACAATAATCAAATTTCTGTTAAGCATTTACATTTCTTTTTGTTCCTAAATATACTTACCTTAACGCTCTCTGGAGAGCGCACTTTCGCAAGCGATATAAATGCGCTCAACCCTTAATACCAGCGCACGCAAATGTGCCCTGGTATTTGAAGTGACATGCGATGCAAACGTGAGCTAGCTTTTGCATTGCATTGAAGCTTTGCATCATGAGAGTACGCTTCCATAGGCAGAGAACCTAGCGCAGCAAAGGGGTAAATTGTGCAGCTATAGGCAGCAAAGTTTGAATATGTATGTATATGAATATATACATACATATTTAAATGTTTATATATGTATATACACATATTTACACATAAATATATATGAATATAAGCATATGCAGTTGTAATCAAAATTATTCAATGCTCATTACAAATCAGGTTTATTGTCAAAATTTACAGACAAAAGCCATTGAAATAGCTCAACACAACAAATGCTTCAAGTGGTTTCTCCAAATTCAACTGAAAATGCAACTTTTAATGAATTCTGCAATCTCAAAATTATTCAACCCCCTGAATAGTATCCCTAACAGCACAAATATGCAAAACAGGTATTGCCTCAAGCACACCTGATGCAACTAATCTAGATCTTCATTAGTTGCACCAGGTGTGCTTGAGGTAGAACACGTTGAAATACCTGAACTGGCTAGGGGTTTGTTGAGTGTCACGTTTGACTGCATGTTAGAAATATGGCTAAGTCAATAGAATGGTCCAAAAGAATGCCACTAAGGGACATTACAGCCATTAACCTAGAGCTTAGCCACATGGGGTGATACTCCATCAGACTCCTAGCTCACTCCTATTGGGGTAATTTCTAGCACTCACTCTCCCCCATTTCCCACCTGTACGTCGCAGGTGGATCATATCCCAAGAACCCTTTCCCCACTTCATTGAAAGGAGACACAATCCCCTGTAAAAAAAAGTGGTTTGGAAGTGCTGACCACTGCCTGCCTACTTTGAAGTAGGCACTTCTCCCCTAGACTCACTACATATGCCCAACTGAACAGAGACCCCCCATGGAGGGGCCTACCTACAGCACTCAGCATCCCAGGGCCACCTTAATATGATCAGGATGCAAACCTAGTTCTACCTAATGCATAACTGACACAATAGTTACCCTTATACAGACGGGTGGTTTTATAACAATTGTGAGGAGTAGCACTCAGATCCGCAGCCCCACGGGTGTCACTATCCATTTAAAGCCACCATATTACAGCTGACGGTGCCGCCGGTAAGTCAACCTTCATTATGAATCAGAGGAGGAAGCTAAAGCTACCCAATCCCCAGAATAAAACTGTCCTGGATAATTTTTTATCTTACTCCTCAACTCAGCAAGAGGGGTTCAAATGATGATCTCTCAGACTCAAACATCCAATTTGAGACCTCCTTGGGATCCACTCTACTTTCCACCCGTAACAACAATGGGGGTACATTCAGAAATACTCCTCACCTTTGATCGACACCATAAAATCCCTCCTAGCAGCGCACCACAAATCTCTATAAAAAAAATGTGAAAAGTCCTGCGCTGATCTCAAAAGAGATATTGCATCAATAGGTGAAATGATAGACACCCTGGAGAGGAAAAAGGAAGATATCATCATAGACCACACAAATCTCTTATCCTATCAGAGAACTTGCCTCCCAAATCTCCTCGCTAGAGGGCCAAACTCGTCTACCTGGAGGACAGGTCCAGGAGGAATAACCTGCGGATTAGAGGCATACAAGTCTCCCCCCCAAGACCTAGAAAACTACCTAGAAGAATAAGAGCATGGGACAGTCCCATAGCGAGACATTTGTTAGATAAGCAAAATTCCAATTATGATTATCTGCCAGATAACTGGAACATGTTACTGCAAAAAGAAGAGGATGTAGTCTGGAAAGATGCTCCTGATGCGTGAAACCAGTGGATGTACAAATTAGGTACGGTCACCAAAGGTTCTAAATGAGAAAAATGGAGTTTTGCCAGTTTTTTTTGTAGTTCGTAGTGAAAAAGCTGAATATATATATATATATATATATATGTTGCACAGCAAAATATATACAAACAAACTGTTTTTAAATATTTTAACACTGCCATTTTGTTTGCACAATTTACAAGAAATGGTCCAGGCATACATTCCATTGAAAGTCTAGTAGAAAACAAGTTCCTGGTCTCCTTTGCTGGTACAGATATAAATGAGTTTGCACTTTAATTTAGTGAAAGCAAGAAAAATAGATAATTATAATAATAATATTTAACAGTAAATGTCCCTTTAAAAGTTTACTGTTCTCCAGAAGAGAACGTGAAATGTTCAAATTAATTTTGGAATGAACTCTCAAAAGCTACCTCAGAAAAAACTGGTATGTTTCTAGTCATTTTTTCATTGGCGGTTGACTATAATGTCCTCAGGATTTGGATTTGGAAAGAAATTCTTAACTAATATTTCCCCTTTAGAGAAATAGGAAATGAATGATTTCAGCTCGCTGTTAGGCTCTGTTAATATCTTTACATAACAGTGTCTTGCAAGTGGTCTAAAGGCTGACTCATCCTTTGCTTCACTGAAGAGGAAACAATGTCAGCCAAATTTAAAAAGTATAGGAAAAAAGTATTTGTATTTAAAATGCTGATTCTCACTAAAGAAATTAAACATACACACATTGTTATATGTGTATAAAACCCTCAGCATAAATAGCTTTGGGTTTTATGAAGATCTCATATTAAAATCTGGTGTATTTCAAGACAACAATGAAATTAAACTTCTGCGTTGTCAGGATCCTCAATCAACTCTCAACAAAACACTGAACTTTTAAAACATAGCTCAAGAAGAGGTCACTAGAGGATTAAAAAGTGTCAGCAGTATTTCCTGTCTGCAAAACATTTCTAAATTATTCTGGTTTGCCAAGTGATAAGCAAGCAATTGTTATTTTTGAGCAGATTTCATAGTAATCTGTATACGCACAGCAAAGTACAAACACTGTGGCCTTTTTCTACTGCTAACAAAAGTGCTTTCATGATTTTAGAGGAATGTTATTTTCACCATTTTTATTATTATTATTGCTCAGTCTTGTAGTATCACTTGTTCAAACCTAGGCTTATATATGACTTGCTTATATATAACTTGCTTTACTTTGCTTGATGGATCTACTTTTTACAGGTACTGTATTTATTTGGGTCTAGCCTCTTTCTCTACTTAAAAGGACATGCCACCCACATTTTTTCTTTTATGATTTAGAAAGAGAATGCAATTTTAAACATCTTTCTAATTTACTTTATATTATCTAATTTGTTTTATTCTCTTGATATTCTTTGATGAAAAGCATATCTAGATATTGCTCACTAGCTGCTGATTGGTTGCTGCACATAGAAGCATTCATGTGATTGGCTCACCATGTGCATTGCTTTTTCTTCAAAATAAGGGATATTTAACAAATGAAGCAAAATAAATTATGGAAGTAAATGTAATGTTGTTTAAATTTCTGATTCTCTATCTGAATAATGAAAGAAAGATTTTTGGGTTTAGTGGCCCTTTAACAAGCTGGACCAACACCAAAGTTATACAAGTGTATTGTGTATAAGTGGATAGCATATTCTTAGACAAATGAGTTACAAAGTCTGTAACAAAAATGAGTGTTTTACCCCTACAATTGTATAGGAGAAATTTTCACTGAATAATACAGGAACGATTGTTTAACCATTCATACTTTATCTTTATTGGTTTAACTAGTTACTCATAGTGTTTACAAACATTTAAACTCTCTAGATATCAATATATAGGGGCCAATTTACCAAAGTGCGGGCAGACATGATACAATGTAGCATATCATGTCCGGCGCACAACGATTAATGCCGGCAGCATACGCTGTCGCCATTTATCATTGCACAAGGCAGTTCTGGTGAACTGCTTGTGCAATGCTGCCCCCCTGCAGATTCAGGGACAATCAGCCGGCTAGCAGGGGGATTGTCAATCAGCCCGATCATATAGGACAAGTTATGGAGCAGCGGTATTTTAGACGGCTGCTTCATAACTACTGTTTCCGGCGAGCCTGAATAATTCGGCCCATATACATAGGTGTGTGAATAATTCCTCTGAGAATCATGTATCTAGATGTTTGTATAATTTCAAACAGTCTGATACAAACCAATATCTTTTGTAGCAGGCTATTAATAAATTCAGAAATAACGTTGTAACAAGAGGACCTGTTAATATGTGGGATGTCAGATTACGAGATTAAAGCTATCTAGCTAATACTCTATCTGTAATTATAAAGTCCTTGCTTACACAGTTAACTTTAGCACAGCTCTTCAGTGCAATAGATTCTGTCCTTCTATAGCAGGGGGCTAGATTAACGGTTTTAAAGACTTGTTTCACTATCATATACCCACATAATTAACAGGGTCCTCTTGTTTCAACGTTATTTCTGAATGAATTAATAGCTGGGCTACAAAAGATACTCAGATAGATTACGAGTTTGGTGTTATGAGTGAAAAAAGCATCATTATGCTTCATAACGCTGTTTTTTTCCCTAACGCCAGCGATTACAAGGTCCTTTTTCAATGTGACTTCCATAGTGCCGGTATAACGAGTTTCCCTGGGAGGCCAAAAAGTGAGCGGTACACCCTATAACCGACAAGATCTGTACCGCCATCTAAACTCAATAGTTATGAGTTTTACATTACAAAGCTGTACCATAAAACTCATAACTAAAGTGTTAAAAAGTACACTAACACCCATAAACTACCTATTACCCCCCTAAACTGAGGCCCCTCCGCATCGCAAATACTAAAATAAAATTATTAACTCCCCTAATCTGAGTGCCCAATAGAAAGAGCGCATAGAGCCCTCAAAGCAAAGCCAAAACCAGATCAACCACCAAGCTCTTACAGTTCCCTGATAGAGAAAATATTCTATTGGCTGCTAGAAACAATCCCACATTCAAGTTCCAGGGCAATATTATCCAGTTTTTCCAGGACCTTTGCATTAAAATACTACAGAGAAGATACGCGCTGAAACCTCTCACTCTTCTCCTAAGAAAAAATAACATCCCCTACAGATGGGGCTTCCCTTTGCAAGTGATGCGAAATGGCAAAATGCTTACTATTAAAACCACTGATAAGATCCATAAATCTGTAAGCTCCTGGTCTTGGAACCACCAGACATCTTAAGGGGAGGATTTGACATCTACCTCTTCTGCTGTATCATCACTAAAGGCGAAACCCCAAAGATCAAAATGGAAGAAGGTGACAAACAAGAAGAAATCCAAAACATGAGACGTCCAGGCAGTACATGAGTGTCATGGACGAGAATACCTATTCTTTTTATTACATTCTGTGGTCTGCCCTCCAGACCTAGGTGTCATTGAAAACGGCCGGGAGGCCGATTAAGACTTAAACTCAGCCAATCAGATTGAGCTTGCATTCTATTGGCTGTTCCGATCAGCAATAGAATGCGAGCTCAATCTGATTGGCTGATTGGATCAGCCAATCGGATTGAACTTGAATCTGATTGGCTGATTCCATCAGCCAATCAGAATTTTCCTACCTTAATTCCGATTTGGCTGATAGAATCCTATCAGCCAATCGGAATTGAGGGGACCGCCATCTTAGATGACGTCCCTTAAAGGAGCCTTCATTCGTCGTAGTCCGTCGGTGAAGAAGGAGGTTCCGCGTCGGCGGAAGGGAAGATTCAAGACTCCCCGGCTTGGAAGATGACTTCGCCGGATAGAAGACCTCTTCAGCGCCTCTTTTGAAGATGACATCGGCCGGATCGAAGACTTTTCTTCAGCGCCGCCTGGATGATGACTTCATCGGATGGAAGATTTCGTCAGCGCCGCTTGGAGATTAACTTCTTCCGCTCCGGATGTCCACTTCGGGTTCCATCGGTTGGCTCGGCTGAGTGAAGACGACTAAAGGTAGGATGATCTTCAGGGGATTAGTGTTAGGTTTTTGTAAGGGGGGGTTTGGGTTAGATTAGGGGTATGTGGGTGGTGGGGTTTTAATTTGGGGGGGGGTTGTATTTTTTTTTTACAGGTAAAAGAGCTTATTTCTTTGGGGCATGCCCCACAAATGGCCCTTTTAAGGGCTGGTAAGGTAAAAGAGCTTTGAACTTTATTTAATTTAGAATAGGGTAGGGCATTTTTTTTATTTTGGGGGGGTTTTGTTATTTTATTAGGGGGCTTAGATTAGGCGTAAGTAGCTTAAAATTGTTGTAATATTTTTAACATGTTTGTACTTATTTATTTTATTTTTTGTAACAGCTTTTTTTATTTTTTGTACTTTAGTTAGTTTATGTAATTGTATTTAATTGTAGTTTATTTGTAGGTAGTTTATTTAATTTATTTTATGATAGTGTAGTATTAGGTTTAATTGTAACTTAGGTTAGGATTTATTTTACAGGTATAATTTGTATTTCTTTTGGCTAGGTAGTTATTAAATAGTTAATAACTATTTAATAACTATTCTAACTAGCTAAAGATAAATACAAAGTTACCTGTAAAAATAATATAAATCCTAAGATAGCTACAATGTAATTATTAATTATATTGTAGCTATCTTAGGGTTTATTTTACAGGTAAGTATTTATTTTTAAATAGGAATAATTTATTAAGTATAGTGTTTAGGTGTAATTGTAACTTAGGTTAGGATTTATTTTACAGGTAATTTCAGTTTATTTTAGCTAGGTAAGCTATTAAATAGTTAATTACTATTTAATAGCTATTGTACCTAGTTAAAATAAATTGAAAGGTACCTGTAAAATAAAATAAATCCTAAGATAGCTAGAAATAATTATTATTTATATTGTAGCTATATAGGGTTTATTTTATAGGTAAGTATTTAGTTTTAAATAGGATTAACTTAGTTAATAATAGAAATATTATTTAGATTTATTTAATTAATATTTAAGTTAGGGGGGCGTTAGGGTTAGGGTTAGACTTAGGTTTAGGGGTTAAATAATTTTATTACAGTGACAGCGGCGTAGTGGGGGGCAGGATAGGGGTTAATAAATTTATTATAGGGGGCGACGGTGTAGGGGAGGCAGATTAGGGGTTAATAAATTTATTATAGGTGACGACTGTGTAGGGGGGGGCAGGATAGGGGTTAATAGGTTTAATATAGGTTGCGGCATGTTCAGGGAGCGGCGGTTTAGGGGTTAAACTATTTATTTAGTTGCGGAGAGGTGCGGGATCAGCAGGATAGGGGTTAATAACTTTATAATAGAGGGCAACGGTGTAGGGGGGGGCCAGATAGGGGTTACTAGGTATACTGTAGGTGGCAGCGGTGTCTGGGAGCGGCGGTTTAGGGGTTAATACATTTATAAGAGTTGCGGCGGGGTCTTAGGAGCGGCGGTTTAGGGGTTCATACATTTATATGAGTTGCGGCGGGGGTCTAGGAGCGGCGGTTTAGGGGTTAGTAACTTTTATTGAGTTGCGGGGGCTCCGGGGGCGCCGGTAATAGGGATAGAACAGTGTAGTTTAGTGTGATGTGCTTAGTGACAGGCTAGCAATAAAGCTGGGAAAAAGCCGAAGAGCAGGCGAGATCGGATGAGTGATAACTGTCACAGTCCGCTGCTCATCGCCCCGCGGCTTTTTGACAGCTTTATTTGATAACTTAGGCGTATTTTTTTCAGGTCCGCGGGCGGCGAAGGTAGGGGCAAGCTTAGGCGGGCGTATTGGGCCGGCGAAGCAGAAAAGTAGACGGCTTGATAACTACCCCCCTGGGACTCTTTCATTTGGTGTAAGTGATGCAAAGTTTGAAACTCCATGTCGAATTGCACAGTACAGGTTTTATGTGCTGGTTTCGATATAATTGCATTCAATTGTTTAATTGTTATTTACTGTTGTGTTATTATATTTGTTTGTTTATACTATTAATATCTCAATGCACGCAATGTTGTATAACTTTACTAAGCTCATCTTGCGGAAATGCTCTACAGGGTTATAGGAAAAAGAAGAAACAGTTATAGGGGACAGAGGAGGAAGAGGGAAGTTAACAGGCTTCTACTTCAGGCTATAAATTTAGGATACCGGAGCTTAGAGGGAGATCTGCCGTCCGGGGTCCCTTGCATGCCAAAGGTAGGATTGAGAGGAAATGTTGGTATAAAAATTGTGATGAGTATTCCTAAAAGTAATCCTGGCGGGGGATTTTTAACATTGACCTGCAATCACTGACTAGACAAACAATTACCCAACAGTCTAAGAAAAAACAGAGACAGAAGAGTATTGCTTAAAACATCCTAGACGCCTTGGCTCACATACACTACAGGACAATGGCGGGTACTGCAATGGTGGGCTAGGAGACACTACATTTTATTCAGCACCACACGATAGCTATTCAAAATAGACTACGTATTTACTAGTCAGATATTACAACCAGCAATGCATTCCTTAGATATTCACCCATGTGTCTGGTCAGATCACTCTCTGACAGCGCTTACTTTGGGAGACCTAGCGGACCCTAAGAGAACTAGGACATGGACATACGATGCGTCTAGCACCAAACACCCACCCGTTAAGGGCAGGATTTTACATAGCCTACAAGAATACTGGAAAATTAATGTTGGGACCACAGAAAACACAGCTATACCCTGGGCGGCGCATAAGGCGGTGATCAGAGGGGTCCTAATTAAAGAAAAGACACTATATAAAAAAAAGAACAACGACCTTATTAATCAACTGAACATACCGAAATTGCCACATTAGAAACGTTACATAAATCAAACAACTCTAAAGCCACACTCACCAAGCTAGTTGAAAAAAAGCAAACTCTACAATCTATATTGAATGGGCATTCCATAAAAGCTGCACATAGATTGAAAACAAATTATTTTATTTTTGCCAATAAGCCTGACAAATATCTAGCAAAAAAACTTAGAGACAACTACCAATCCCTTTCTATTCCATGCATCCAGACACCGACAGGCCAGACTACTACTCACCCACATGACATTGTTGACACGTGTGCCAAGTTCTATCAGATATTATATGACGGCACGAAAGTGCAACATAATCCAGAGACGAAGGAGGCTTTTAACTCTTTTGTGGATGAGGCGAACTTGCCAGCGATAACTGAAGAAGACAGAACTAATCTGAATGCTGAGATCACAAGGGCTGAAGTGATAGCAGCTATAAAAGACCTTAAGCCTGGTAAGGCCCCGGGACCTGATGGATTCCCGGGGGAGTACTATAAGGCGTTTAGGGAAGTCCTGGTTGCACACACTTGATAACGTTTGCAAAGCACATTATGAAAGGGGGGACCAATACCAGAGGAACTCCTTAGAGCCAAAATTGTGGTAATACCAAAACAGGGGAAAAACCTTAATTTATGTAGCAGCTACAGGCCCATTTCCCTCATCAATCAAGATGTTAAGATAGTGACAAAAATCCTGGCCAACCGACTCAAACATATTCTACCCAGTATTATTCACCCTGACCAAGTGGGATTCATTAAGGATAGGGAAGCCCCAGACAATATCCGCAGAATGGTATCGATAATAGATTTATTGCGAGACAGAAAAGTGCCTTCTCTGGTCCTATTACTGGATGCGGAGAAGGCATTTGATAGGGTCGACTGGAAATACATGCTAGATCTTTTATCACGCATGGGGTTTGAAGGCAATTTCCTGAAGGCGGTTCAAGGGTTATATTCAAGGCCTACAGCATTTGTTCGGGCGATAGGACACCAATAAGAAAATTTCCATATACTTAATGGCACAGACAAGCTGCCCGCTCTCACCTCTGATCTTTGCCATATACATTGAACCATTGGCGGAATATATACGCAACTGTCCTGATATATTCGGCCTAGAGGTAGGAAAATTCACCATAAAATCACCCTATTTGCGGACGATGTGTTTCTGACTATTTCTAAACCTCTGCATTCATTACCGTATGTATATCAAGCAATACAGCGGTTTTCTCAAATATCAGGATATAAAATTAATATAGATAAATGTGAGACGCTACCCTTTCTGTTCCCTAAGCATACTATCAAATTGATAGAAGCAAACTTTGATTTTAATTGGGCTCCAGATGGGTTGAAATATTTAGGCATAAAGTTAATGTCACAACTCCTCGAAGCTGTATGAAGCAAACATATACCCCTTTATTAAAGTGATTAGATCTGATCTGGGAAAATGGAAGAAAATGGGTTTTTCTTGGTATGGGAGACTATTTGCGATAAAAATGACGATTTTACCTAGAAATACTATACTTATTCAGGGTGCTCCCAATCAGGATTAATACTGCAGACATTGCTAGTCTTCAGAGAGACATACATAGCTTCCTAAGAGATAATAAGCACCTGATAATACCTCACACTATCTTAAACAGACACAGGCAACTGGGAGGGATAGGTGTCCTCAATCTACTTGATTACTATAGAGCAGCAAGACTGGCCCAGGATTCCCTCTTAAGCAGGAGACAGGAGGATGTAATATGGCCTCTTTTAGAGGCAGAGATGGTGGGGCAGGAGACACCGGATGGCATCATTTGGTGTAAAGAGCTGATTGGTAGGCACGCCATATACCAAAATAAAACCACACTACTCTCTAGACGACAGTGGCCACCCTCACGAAACATGGAAAGAATTCTTCCCTCACGCTCAAAGGTACTACCCTTGAAATACATTGGTAATGAAGAATTTAAATATCACATTAGAAAATGGGAAAACAAGGGGTTATATAGGGTAGCCGACATATACTCCCAAGGCACTCTGTTGACTTTCACTCAGCTCCAGCAGAAACTTGAACCTCTTCCATTACCATGGTTCTTATACCTCCAAGTAGTATCAGCTGCACTTACATATATAGACAAATCCCCGACACACACTAGACAATCTGAGCTTGAACACCTTTGCACGGCGACTGCTCGACCCAAGAGGGCAATATCTAGGTTATACATTTCAATGCAGGAATCTAAAAGTGACTCTAAAACAACATTAATGGCAAAATGGGAAGTAGACATAGATAAATAGTTAGAATGGGATAAATGGCAAGAGACATTGCACCAAACCTGTAAGGGCCTCATTAGTGCTGATTTGAGAGAAAATGCACTAAAAACATCTTTCAGATGGTACCTAACCCCAACTAAGACAGCCCATATGGGAAAAGAGAGCTCTAAATTTTGTTACAGAGGGTGCAGAGAGGTAGGTTCATATCTACACATGTGGTGGGAATGTCCCAAAGTATATAAAGTATGGCAAGGAATTGTCTTCACTACTGGAAGTGTGATTAATCTCACCCCCGCTCAGGCTCTATTGCATGAACGCATTCCTACACTGAACAAATACATTAATACGTTTATTAGAATACTGTGCACCACGACCAGAATAGTGATCGCTAAATACTGGAAGACGGAGGTACTGTCGTGGTCAGAAGTAATAGCTAGAATTAAGTTGGTGTACTCAATGTATGAATCAGCTGCACAGATTCAAGATACGGAGGTCCGATTTCAGAAAGTCTGGTTTTATTGGATGCTGGAGGGGAATATAGTCTGACTTCTGGTGGTAGCCTGAGGGGGAGGTGGAGCGGAGAGGGGAGAGAGATAGTGTTCAAGGGAGAGAAGAGGTGCGAGGAATGGAACTAGTTGCTAACTTTAGGAGCAAGATAAGATGAGCAAACAACTCCTTGAAGTGTTAAAAACCAAAATACAATGCTGAAATATTAAGGTATAAGTTTGAACCGTGCATTGATTATTGTTTTTATGTTTATACAGTTTTAGTTTTAAGTTATTGTTATTGAGGCTGGGAATCTTTGAAGATTATGCCTCCTGCATATTACATGCTCCCCAAGTAGATAATATATGATGGGTTTTGTTAAGAAAATGTTTGAGGGATCATGTGTTTATGTTTAAACAACACACTCTCGCCTGAAAATGTACAGCAGACTGCACAAGTGAAAGGGACTAATCTCATTAAACAAAAATAGGGAAACCTGTTTGCTGACCTCTACAGTAGCTTTATATAGTAACTTGGTCGTGTGTTCCAAGTAAAGAAGAGACTTTTTTCTACCCTTAATTCCGATTGGCTGATAGAATTTCTATCAGCCAATCGGAATCTAAGGGACGCCATCTTGGATGATGTCATTTAAAGGAACCTTCATTCAGTAAGAAGACTCCGGATGAAGAGGATGCTCCGCGTCAGATGTCTTGAAGATGGACCCGCTCTGCAGTCGGATGGATGAAGATGGCGTCTGGATGAAGGACTTCTGCCCGTCTGGAGGACAACTTTGCCCGGCTTGGATGAAGACTTCTCCTAGCTTCGTTGAGGACTTCGGCCCGGTTGGATGAAGACTTCTGCTGCTTACTTGAGGATGGATGTCCGGTCTTCAGAACAGTAAGTCAATCTTTAGGGGGTTAGTGTTAGGTTTTCTTAAGGGTGTATAGGGTAGGTTATTTTTAGGTAGGGCTTTGGGCTGCAATAGAGCTAATGCCCATTTAAGGGCAATGCCCATCCAAAATGCCCTTTTCAGGCAATGGGGAGCTTAGATTTTTTAGTTAGTATTTATTTGGGGGGTTGGTTGTGTGGGGGTGGTGGGGTTTTACTGTTGGGGGGTTGTTTGTATTATTCTTTTTACAGGTAAAAGAACTGATTACTTTGGGGCAATGCCCCGCAAAAGGCCCCTTTTAAGGGCTATTGATAGTTTAGTTTAGGATAGGGGTTTTTTTTATTTTTGGGGGGCTTTTTTTTAATTTGATAGGCCTATTAGATTAGGTGTAATTAGTTTAAAGAGCTGTAATTTGTTTTTTATTTTCTGTATTTAGTGTTTTGTTTTTTGTGATTTATTTAATTTAATTTAATGTATTTAATTGTTTTTAATTTAGTTAATTTATTTAATTGTAGTATAGTGTTAGGTGTTAGTGTAACTTAGGTTTTATTTTACAGGTCAATTTGTATTTATTTTAGCTAGGTAGTTATTAAATAGTTAATAACTATTTACTAACTATTCTACCTAGTTAAAATAAATACAAACTTGCCTGTAAAATAAAAATAAACCCTAAGCTAGCTACAATGTAACTATTAGTTATATTGTAGCTATCTTAGGGTTTATTTTATAGGTAGTTTTAAATTGGAATAATTTAGTTAATGATAGTAATTTTCTTTTAGATTTATTTAAATTATATTTAAGTTAGGGGGGTGTTAGGGTTAGACTTAGATTTTAGGGGTTAATATGTTTTAATATAGTAAGCGTTAGTGTACTTTTTAGCACTTTAGTTATGAGTTTTATGCTACAGTGTATTGTAAAACTCATAACTACTGACTTTAGAATGCGTTATGGATCTTGAAGGTAGAGGGTGTACCGCTCACTTTTTGGCCTCCCGGACAGACTCGTAATACCAGCGCTATGGAAGTCCCATAGAAAAAAGAGTTTGACGAAGTTCACGTAAGTCGATTTTTTGCTAATAGATTATGTATTGCCAAAATGCTTCTTATACAAGAACTGAAATGTTGCTATAGAATTTTATAGAATTTCTGCGATGCTATACCAACTCAGATGATAATAATAATTTTAGTTTTAAATAGTCTGTCCTTAAAAGATGCAAACATGCTACCATATACAGAGGTTTGATGGAACCATGTCGTAATATGGCATATATTTACTAGTGCACATTTTGTGAACAAGGGGTGAAATAAATTTGTTTCAAATTCTAAACCAACATGCTTCTAAACTACATTATGCAACAAGAAAGGTTAATGACCTGGTGGAAACTGCTGGGAAGTGGGATGGGAAAATAATAAAACTTTTCTGCCAGTAAAAGCACAAAAAATGGACAAATACATATTTTATTAGAGGTTCTCTTTTTTACAAGTCTAAAAACCAGACAGGTCACTATATATTAATCACATGTATTAATTGTAGGCCTAGACCCAAACCAGACCATTACACATTCTGGAAACTACTTGTATTCTAAATTGGTTTTTAAACAAGTGTTGTTTATACCCCATGACTTCCAGAGAAGAACTGTAACACATCAGGTGTAATCCTCTCTGAACAACCAAGGGTTAATGCAGACACCACCAACATCATTGCAAGATTATGAAGAAAATCATCAGCTTAATTTACATTTGATAAGAATTATGTTGTTTTCTACTGTTCATTACTATGGCTTAGATTACAAGCTCAAAAATATTTATAAACAGATGTTCAAGTCAAGTTAAATCAATAGCTGCTCCTTGAGTTAAGTTTGCACGCAAGGGAAAGACTCAAGTGCACTAACATCTGGAGGTTGGATAGCACAACCAAGCAAACTCCCTTTCCCTTAGACTTCTATGTGGCACCCTATAAAGCCAGCTACACTAAAGAATAGTTTAATACCTTTGTGCTTCACTTAGAAGAAAATTTTATTTTATATATTTATAATGAGAGAGAGAGAAAGAGAGATAGTTTGTGTGTATATATATATATATATATATATATATATATATATATATATATATATATATACACACACAAAATAGAATATTGCTGCACATCCACTTCTATATTATCAAAACATTTGAAATATTGCAAATATTCACCTAAGCTCATATTTTAAAATTGTGATCTTAGTCACACTATATGGCCATAATTTGCTTAAAGGGACAGTCTAGTCAAAATTAAACTTTCATGATTCAGATAGGGCATGCAATTTTAAACAACTTTCCAATTTACTTCTATTATCTAATTTTCTCAATTCTTTAGATATCCTTTGTTGAAGAAATAGCAATGCACATGTGTGAGCCAATCACACAAGGCCTCTATGTGCAGCAACCAATCAGCAGCTACTGAGCATATCTAGATATGCTTTTCAGCAAGTGATATATCAAGAGAATGAAGCAAATTAGATAATAGAAGTAAATTAGAAAGTTGTTTAAAATGACATGCTTTTTCTAAATCATGACAGAAAAAAATTGGGTTTCATGTCCCTTTAAGCCAGTCACCAACTTACAAGGTGTCCCAATTTTAACTGGTCCTAACACTGCAATGTGATGCCTTTCTGGGCTGTAACATTCTTGCTTTAACTATGCATCTAAGAATGAGACTCTTTGGCTTTATACACACTGCCAATGTACCTGAGCAACTGGGTGGGGTTGGGTGCTAGAAACCACGAAGATGGTAAGTCTTCCTTTAAATACAAATACAAATGTTTCTGCACACCTTACAAAATGGTAAGGTGTGCAGAAACATTTGTATATATATATATATATATATATATATATATATATATATATATATATATATATTATTATTATTATTATTATTATTATGAAATAAGCAATCACTGGACTTCAGCCAACTGTGACAAAAACTGTGTTCTTTATTGTGACGTTTCGGGACACAAGCCGTCCCTATCTCTGACAAACAACTAGTGAGAAAAACAAACCTTTTAAAGATCTTTGTAACCCTCCCCCTTATTCACAGCCAATCAAAGCTGTCCAAGTGGTTAACAAATCAGTGACATCATCTGTTTTTATATACATATCGTTACATGCAAAAACATCAAATAATGTGTATATCATAATGTGAAATAATGTGAGACTAATATAAATTGAATAACAATCACCTAGATTACGAGTTTTGCGTTAGCGTTAAAAAGCAGCGTTGAGAGGTCCCAACGCTGCTTTTTATCTAACGCTGGTATTACAAGTTTTGCAGGTACAGGTCTACCGCTCACTTTTCTTCCGCGATTCGAGGCTACCGCAAATCCCCTTACGTCAATTGTGTATCCTATCTTTTTAATGGGATTTGCCTAATGCTGGTTTTACGAGTCTTGGAGAAAGTGAGCGGTAGAGCCTCTACCTCCAAGACTCCAACCGCATATAAAAGTCAGTAGTTAAGAGTTTTATGGGCTAACGCCGGAACATAAAGCTCTTAACTAAAGTGCTAAAAAGTACACTAACACCCATAAACTACCTATGAACCCCTAAACCGACCCCCCCCCCCCCACATCGCAAACACTATAATAAAAATATTTAACCCCTAATCTGCCGACCGGACACCGCCGCCACCTACATTATAGCTATGAACCCCTAATCTGCTGTCCCTAACATCGCAGACACCTATATTATATTTATTAACCCCTAATCTGCCGACCGGACATCGCCGCCACTATAATAAATGTATTAACCCCTAAACCGCCGCACTCCCGCCTCACAAACACTATAATAAATTTTATTAACCCCTAATCTGCCCTCCCTAACTTCGATGTATCCTACCTACAATTATTAACCCCTAATCTCCCGCCCCCAACGTCGCCGCTACTATAATAAAGTTGTTAAACCCTAAACCTAAGTCTAACCCTAACACACCCCTAAGTTAAATATAATTTAAATAAAACAAAATAAATTTACTATAATAAAATAAATTATTCCTATTTAAAACTAAATACTTACCTATAAAATAAACCATAAGATAGATACAATATAACTAATAGTTACA
The DNA here is from genome assembly GCF_027579735.1 of Bombina bombina. Lineage (NCBI taxonomy): Eukaryota > Metazoa > Chordata > Amphibia > Anura > Bombinatoridae > Bombina > Bombina bombina. Next base: position 372,202,000 of record NC_069502.1, read on the forward strand.
TTGTAGCTATTTTAGGATTTATATTTATTTTACAGGCAACTTTGTATTTATTTTAACTAGGTACAATAGCTATTAAATAGTTAATAACTAGTAGTTAATAATTAATAATCAAACACAAATGACAAAAAATAGTAGTGTGAAAGGAAAAAGAGAAAATGGATATACAACTCTATAAGCACTATATCTACCAAACAATGTCCATAGGAGATATGTGAAAAACAAGTTCCAATGTACAATAGTCCAAAAAAGTGTGGCAGCTCTCGGTTGTAGGATGGTCTTCCTATGATGTTAGATAACTGAAAAAAGAAAAAACAGAGGCGCCGACATGGTCTAGTAATGCAAAGATAAGTGGCTCCAATAAACACAAATCCAGATGTATACTCACAAGAGCAGCGCACCCTGTGGTGCTATTGATGCAGGCCGGAGCCTTGCAGTGGTCCAGCTCACACATTTTAATACACTTGCTTGCCCTTTGGTGTATTTTATTGGAGTACATAATTGGGCTGTGCTGCTATTAGCCACCTGAGGAAGACCAGGACCTGCTGGGAGTTTTCCAGTCTGCTGGGTGATTGTTAGGTCCCAGCCTGCTGTTAATGCACCTGGAGGTGCATTGGATCTTGATATCTACTATCAATCCCCTCAGGGACATCTTCTGGGTATCCACTTCAATCCCACAGTGAGCTGTACCACTGCAAGGCTCCAGCCTGCATCAATAGCACCACAGGGTGCGCTGCTCTTGTGAGTATACATCTGGATTTGCGTTGATTGGAGCCACTTATCTTTGCATTACTAGGCCATGTCGGTGCCTCTGTTTTTTCTTTTTTCAGTACACCTAACACTACACTATCAATAAATAAATTAAATTAACTACAATTAGCTCAAATAAAATACAATAAAATAAAATAAACTATATTACAAAAACAAACAAACACTAAATTACAAAAAAAAAATATTACAAGAATTTTAATCTAATTACACCTAATCTAAGCCCCCTAATAAAATAAAAAATCCCCCCAAAATAATAAAATTCCCTACCCTATACTAAATTACAAAAGTAATCAGCTCTTTTACCAGCCCTTAAAAGGGCTTTTTGCGGGGCATTGCCCCAAAGTAATCAGCTCTTTTACCTGTAAAATAAAATACAAGACCCCCCCCAACATTACAACCCACCACCCACACACCCCTACTCTAAAACCCACCGAACCATCCAATAAACACAAATCCAGATGTATACTCACAAGAGCAGTGCACCCTGTGGTGCTATTGATGCAGGCCGGAGCCTTGCAGTGGTCCAGCTCACACATTTTAATACACTTGCTTGCCCTTTGGTGTATTTTATTGAAGTACATAATTGGGCTGTGCTGCTATTAGCCACCTGAGGAAGACCAGGACCTGCTGGGAGTTTTCCAGTCTGCTGGGTGATTGTTAGGTCCCAGCCTGCTGTTAATGCACCTGGAGGTGCATTGGATCTTGATATCTACTATCAATCCCCTCAGGGACTTCAATCCCACAGTGAGCTGGACCGCTGCGAGGCTCCGGCCTGCATCAATAGCACCACAGGGTGCGCTGCTCTTGTGAGTATACATCTGGATTTGCGTTTATTGGAGCCACTTATCTTTGCATTACTAGGCCATGTCGGCGCCTCTGTTTTTTCTTTTTTCAGTACACCTAACACTACACTATCAATAAATAAATTAAATTAACTACAATTAGCTAAAATAAAATACAATAAAATAAAATAAACTATATTACAAAAACAAACAAACACTAAATTACAAAAAATAAATTACAAGAATTTTAATCTAATTACACCTAATCTAAGCCCCCTAATAAAATAAAAAATCCCCCCAAAATAATAAAATTCCCTACCCTATACTAAATTACAAAAGTAATCAGCTCTTTTACCAGCCCTTAAAAGGGCATTTTGCGGGGCATTGCCCCAAAGTAATCAGCTCTTTTACCTGTAAAATAAAATACAAGACCCCCCCCCAACATTACAACCCACCACCCACACACCCCTACTCTAAAACCCACCCGAACCCCCCTTAAAAAAACCTAACACTACCCCATTGAAGATCACCCTACCTTGAGACGTCTTCACCCAGCAGGGCACCACTGGTCATCCGATGGGGCAGAAGAGGACATCCAGACCAACAGAAGTCTTCATCCTATCCGGGCAGAAGAGGACATTCGGACCGGCAGACATATTCATCCAAGCGGAATCTTCTATCTTCATCCATCCGGCGCGGAGCGGGTCCATCTTCAAGACTTAATATCATCTCAAATCACGCCCCCTACGGGCGTGTTCACACTATCCACTGTTTACTAACCTACCAGCCTACTAGCCTAGTCTGTCCCACTATTGTCTATAAGTTGTCAAAACGCTTGTCAAGAGATATCTCTACTTATGTTAAAACAAAAAAAGGGAGCGAATCCTAATTCTTAATCTTTCCTACTAACTCATTAGTCCAATTAAGGTATCCAGGGACCATGATATATTAGCCTATTACTTATTTAACCTACCATTCTCAAGACAGCTGCTATCAGAATCCCCTGTGCTAACAGTATATGCACAGATAGACCAGAATTGATCAACCCTACTTAAGGTATCAAACCTATGTAAGTGTATATACAGAGTGAGTAAAATAAATAAAAACATTCATGATGATATCACACAACATATATAGTTATTCAATTTATATTAGTCTCACATTATGATATACACATTACTTGATGTTTTTGCATGTAACGATATGTATATATAAACAGATGATGTCACTGATTTGTTAACCACTTGGACAGCTTTGATTTGCTGTGAATAAGAGGGAGGGTAACAGAGATATTTAAAAGGCTTGTTTTTCTCACTAGTTGTTTGTCAGAGGAAGGGACTGCTTGTGTCCTGAAGCGTCACAATAAAGAACACAGTTTTTGTCACAGTTGGCTGAAGTCCAGTGAGTGCTTATTTCATAATAATATCATAGAGTTTTTATAGCACCCTGGCTGTTGTGGTTTGATGGTGAGAGTGCACACACCTGGACTGTATACATTATATATATATATATATATATATATATATATACACACAACCCTAATTACGAAAACGTGACAGTATGGAAAATGCAAAAAAACAAACAAAAAATAGTCATTGTTAAATTCAATTCACTCTGTACTATATTGAAAACACATTATTAACACATTATTTGATGTTTTACTTTGTGAATTTAATATATTTTTAAAAATATACACTCATTTCAAATCTGATGACTGCAACATTTTCCCAAAATGTTGGGACAGTCGACTATTTACCACTGTGTAACATCATCTTTTCTTTTAATAACACTTACAAAGCGTTAGGGCACTGAAGACACCAGTTGGTTAAGTTTAGCAAGCATAATTTTCCCCCCATTCATCCATTATGCATGTCTTCAACTGCGCAACTCTAAAGGGCCTTCATTGCCTTATTTTGTGCTTCATAATGCGCTACACGTTCTCAATCCGAGACAGGTCATGCTAGCACCCGCACTCTCTGCTTACGCAACCATGCGCTTGTAATCTGAGCAGAATGTGATTTGGCTTTGTCCTCCTGGAAAATGCAGGGAAAAATGCAGGGACGTCCCTGGAAAAGACAATGTCTGGGTGGCAGCATATGTTGCTCTAAAATGTATACATATCTTTCTGCATTAATGGTGCCCTCACCAATGTGCAAGTTACCATGAGTACTGACACCCCCCCATACCATGACAGATGCTGGATTTTGGACTTGACGCTGATAACAGCTTGGATGGTCCTTACCCTCTTTGGCCCGGAGAATACGACGGCTGTTTTTTTCAAAAACTATTTGAAATGTTGACTTGTCGGATCATAAAATATGACTCCACTGTGCTACTGTCCATCTCAGATGAGACAGAGCCCAGAGAAGTCTGCGCCGCTTTTGGATATTGTTGATGCTTTGCATAGTAAAGCCTTACCTTGCATCTGTGGATGCTGCAGCAAATGGTATTGACTAACAAAGGTTTACCAAAGTTTTCCTGAGCCCATGTCAGTATATCCATTACAGACTCATGACGGTTTTTGAGACAGTGAAGAGGGATCGGAGATCACATGCACTCAGAAGTGGTTTTCGGCCTTGCCCTTTACACACCAGGATTTGACCAGATTCCTTGAATCTTTTAATTATATTGTGCATTGTAAAAAAGGTGAAATGCCCAAAATCCTACCGATTTGTCTTTGGGGAATGTTGTTTTCAAAGTGTTGGATTATTCTCTGACTGATCTGTTGGCAGATTGGCAAGCCTCGACCCATCCTTGCTATGATTACACAATTGCCTTACCTGTTTCACATAATCTTCTTATTTTAACTTTTCACATGGCTATTAGCCTAAATTGCCCTTCTTCCAACTTTTTTTGAACGTGTTGCAGTCATCAGATTTAAAAAGAGTGCATTTTACTTCTTCAAAAGGTATGTAAAGTATTTCTAGAAAAATAATTTGAAAAAAACTCACTCAAGGATATATGTCAAAGTGTTTGTCTGGGATATATATATCAGGGTGGATTTGATTTAAATCACTAGTCAGTAAAACTGATTGAAATCTATATAAATCATGGTTTTGATTTTTAGAATAATAAGTTAAAAATAAGTTATATCAGACTATTACTGATTTAGTTATATATAATTAGCTATTCTTAGTTAGATCATTGAAATGAATTATTTAAATAGTTTTATTTAATTACAATCCTATATTATAAAATGCCAAGTATGTTTTCCCGACGCAGTCATGCACAATAGAGACTGCGCAAAACAAACATATCTGGCCTTAACCCCTTAATGACCAGCGCTGATGCACAGTATAGACTGCGTGGGACAAATGCAAGATTGGCGCTGGTCATTAAGCACTGGGGTTCAAAACTAAAAGCTACACAATTACAAACCCGCCCCAACACACACACCCCCACTAACAATACTACACATAGGAAGGAGTAGAGAGAAATGGAGAGCCCCGCCTCTGAGTGACAGCAGGAAGGAGGAGACCGGGAGCAGAGGAACAGAGAGCTGCTGGGGTGTATTAGCTGCACTGAGCTGGGAGTGTGTGTCTACAACATGTGTGATAATCAAAATCATTGTGTACTGACAGAACCCTTACTATACGGATTACACAGTATGCTGAGCATGTGAGCAACACTGACTGAAGATTTACACACAGTATAGGGATAGAGATAGAGGGATAGGGATAGATGGATAGAGATAGAGGGATAGGGATAGATGGATAGAGATAGAGGGATAGGGATAGCTGGATAGAGATAGAGGGATAGGGATAGATTGATAGGGATAAATGGATAGGGATAGATGGATAGGAATATAGGGATAGGGATAGAGGGATAGCTGTATAGAGGGACAGGGATATATGGATAGAGGTATAGGGATAGAGGGATAGATATATAGGGATAAAGGGTTAGGGATAGATGGAAATGGATAGAGGGATAGATGGATAGAGGGATAGGGATCGATAGATAGATAGATGGATAGGGATAGAGGAAGAGAGATAAGCCCCCTAAGAGTTATATTTCTTTTCTTACATATTTTTGCCCGTGTTCACAGGCTTTAACACTAGTAACATTCCCGGTGCGTAAATAACGCTAAAAATTTAGCAGTACCACACTTTCCATAGCCCTGCTATTACAAGTTACACGAAAACCTTCTTGTGTTGTGCGATCAGCTCCATACTGCACAACAGCCAAGTCCTGACTTGACGTGCTCGGAATGGTGATCGCTATAACGCATTCCCCATTGATGTCTATGGGGACAAGTAGGTTACGTAAAAACCTAAACACCCTAACATAAACCCCTAGTCTAAATACCCCTAATCTGCTGCCCCCGACATTGCCAACACTAAATAAAGTTATTAACCCCTAAACCCCCACCCCCGCCATCACCGAAACTAGGTATTAACCCCCTAAACCGCCGCCCCTGACATCACCAACACTAAATGAAGATATTAACCCCTAATCCACCACCCCAACATCGCTGATACTAAATAAACATATTAACCCCTAAACCACTGATATCCCACATCTCCAAAACTAAATAAACTTATTAAGCTGTAATCCACCGCCCCTGCATCGAAAATACTAAACTAAACCTATTGACCCCTAAACCGCCATCCCCCGCATTGCTTATACTAAGATAAAGCTATTAACCCCTAAACCACAACCCCCCACATCGCAGACACTAAATAAACCTATTAACCCCTAAACCGCTGACCCCCCCAAATCGCCAACACTAAATAAACTTATTAACACCTAATCCGCCACCCCCACATCGCAAATATTAAACTAAACCTATTAACCCCTAAACCGCCGCCTCCACATTGTGACACACTAAATTAAACTATTAACCCCTAAACCTAACACCCCCATTACTTTAAATTAAAGTTACAATATAACTACCTCAAAATAAATAAAAACTTACCTGTGAAATAAAAAAAACTAAGCTTAAACTATAAATAAACCTAACATTACTATTTTAAAACTAAAATAAACTAAAATTAAAAAACCTAAATTACTAAATTAAAAAATCTTACCAAAAAAACAAGTAAAAGTACCAAAAAACAAAGTCTAAATTTACGAGAAAAAAAAAAACTATGATTACAAAAAACAATAAACAAAATTATCCAAACTAATAAATACTAAACCTAATCTAATACCCCTAGACAAACAAAAAAAGCCACCCCAAAATAAAAACACCCCCTTATCTAACAATAAACTACCAATAGCCCTTAAAAGGGGCATTTGTATGGGCAATCAGCTCTTTAGTGCCCAATAAAAAAGCCATAATCTAATTAAAAAAAGCACCCCAAAAAAGAAAAACTAACACTAACCCCAAAAAATGTACTCACCATTCCTGAAGTCCAGAAATCCATCTACTTCAAGGGGGAGTAAAGTCTTCATCCAGGCGGCGACATCTTCATTCAATGCGGGGACATCATCTTTCTTTTTTCAGAGGTATAGCTGTACCGCACAACTTATAATTTAGGTGTATATATTTTATTTTCAATGCTTGTCCCTCCCTCCTGACACTTAGGTTAGTGTGTAGATGCATTCCACTCCAAACAATTCAGTGAGCTTCTTGAAACTTGAGCTTCTTGAAAGTATGTGTTGATTCTGTGTACATTGATTTCTACATGTCAGCAATGACTTATCCGGCTTCCTCCAATCACAGCATGGCCTCAGGCAATGACTACCCTGGGGGGAAAGCCGTGATTGGAGGAAGCCAGATTAGTCATTGCTGACGTGTGAAGAGAGGATTTCCAGGAGGGGAAGCTGCTCTGGCTGTGAAAAGAAAAAAAGGTAAGTTTTTAATCAAAACGGCTGCTTTGTAAACTTTGATTAATGATCATCAAATGATCATTCACCAAAAGTTTACCTTCACTTTAACGGTTTGTAAATGATTATATGTAGGACTACAGCCAGCCAATAACATGCAGGGTTAAGATAAACAACTGCACGTGTCACAGGAATAACTTCCTTGTAAACACATTGTAAGGATAATTAGTTACAGGAATTCTTCAACAATGTCACTGCTGGTGATATTACATTAGGGGATTGATATGTTATACCTCAATAGTAAGATATATTAACTGTTCATGTTAATACACGCCCCTCTGGCATCATACAGTGTGAGGTATATGTCTTGATCTGGGTGCACTTAATCAGCAGCTGAACATACTAACACACTGGAAGAACCAAGGTAATGCCGTGAGACTAAACAAGTACGTTTATATTTCAATCATATTCAAATGTATTTCTTTGCCCTAAAGGCCAGTTACTATGCAAGCACAAGGAGAGAAAGCAGTATTGTAAGCAAATAATTGTGTCTTAGCATTACTTTTGACTATAAAGGATACATACGCCTAAATTACGAGTCTTGCGTTAGCCTTAAAAAGCAGCGTTAAGAGGTTCCAACGCAGCTTTTTTCCTAACGCTGGTATTATGACTCTGACAGGTACAGGTGTACCGCTCACTTTTCTTCCACAACTCGAGGCTACCGCAAATCCCCTTACGTCAATTGCGTATCCTATCTTTTTAATGGGATTTGCCTAACGCTGGTATTACGAGTCTTGGAAGAAGTGAGCGGTAGACCCTCTCCTGTCAAGACTTCTACCGCATTTAAAAGTCAGTAGTTAAGAGTTTTATGGGCTAACGCCGGAACATAAAACTCTTAACTAAAGTGCTAAAAGTACACTAACACCCATAAACTACCTATTAAACCTTAAACCGAGCCCCCCCCCCCCCCCCCCCCACATCGCAAACACTTAAATAAATATATTAACCCCTAATCTGCCGATCGGACATCGCCGCCACTTTAATAAATATATTAACCCCTAAACCGCCGCACTCCCGCCTCGCAAACACTAGTTACATTAACCCCTAATCTGCCGTCCCTAACATCGCCGCAACTATATTAAAGGTATTAACCCCTAAACCTAAGTCTAAACCTAACCCTAACCCCTCCAACTTAAATATAATTTTAAATAATCTAAATAAAATTACTACAATTAAATAAATGAATCCTATTTAAAACTAAATACGTACCGATAAAATAATCCCTAAAATAGCTACAATATAACTAATAATTACATTGTAGCTATCTTAGGATTTATATTTATTTTACAGGCAACTTTGTATTTATTTTAACTAGGTACAATAGTTATTAAATAGTTATTAACTATTTAATAACTTCCTAGTTAAAATAAAGACAAATATACCTGTAAAATAAATCCTAATCTAAGTTACAATTACATCTAACACTACACTATAATTAAACTAATTACCTAAACTACCTACAATTAATTACAATTAAATTAAATAAACTAAATTACGAGAGAGAAAAAACACTAAATTACAGAAAATAAAAAAAGAATTACAAGAATTTTAAACTAATTACACCTATTCTAATCCCCCTAATAAATTAAAAAAGCCCCCCAAAATAATAAAATTCCCTACCCTACACTAAATTACAAATAGCCCTTAAAAGGGCCTTTTGCTGGGCATTGCCCCAAAGTAATCAGCTCTTTCACCTGTAAAAAAAATACAATACCCCCCCAACATTAAAACCCACCACCCACACACCCAACTCTACTCTAAAACCCACCCAATACCCCCTTAAAAAAACCTAACACTGCCCCCCTGAAGATCTCCCTACCTTGAGCCGTCTTCACCCAGCCGGGCACAAGTGGACCTCCAGAGGGGCAGAAGTCTTCATCCGATCCGGGCAGAAGAGGTCCTCCAAGCGGCAGAAGTCTTCATCCAGACGGCATCTTCTATCTTCATCCATCCGAAGCGGAGCGGATCCATCTTCAATCCAGCCAACGCAGAGCCATCCTCTTCCATCGACGTCCTAACGAAGAATGAAGGTTCCTTTAAATGATGTCATCCAAGATGGCGTCCCTTGAATTCCGATTGGCTGATAGGATTCTATCAGCCAATCGGAATTAAGGTAGGAAAAATCCTATTGGCTGATCCAATCAGCCAATAGGATTGAGCTTGCATTCTATTGGCTGATTGGAACAGCCAATAGAATGTGAGCTCAATCCTATTGGCTGATCCAATCAGCCAATAGGATTGAACTTTAATCCTATTGGCTGATTGGATCAGCCAATAGGATTTTTCCTACCTTAATTCCGATTGGCTGATAGAATCCTATCAGCCAATCGGAATTCAAGGGACTCCATCTTGGATGACATCATTTAAAGGAACCTTCATTCTCCGTTAGGACATCGATGGAAGAGGATGGCTCCGCGTCGGCTGGATTGAAGATGGATCTACTCCGCTCCGGAATTTTATTATTTTGGGGGGCTTTTTTAATTTATTAGGGGGATTAGAATAGGTTAATTAGTTTAAAATTCTTGTAATTCTTTTTTTATTTTCTGTAATTTAGTGTTTGTTTTTTTCGTAATTTAGTTTATTTTATTTAATTGTAATTAATTGTAGGTAGTTTAGGTAATTAGTTTAATTATAGTGTAGTGTTAGGTGTAATTGTAACTTAGGTTAGGATTTATTTTACAGGTATATTTGTCTTTATTTTAACTAGGAAGTTATTAAATAGTTAATAACTATTTAATAACTATTGTACCTAGTTAAAATAAATACAAAGTTGCCTGTAAAATAAATATAAATCCTAAGCTAGCTACAATGTAATTATTAGTTATATTGTAACTAGCTTAGGGTTTATTTTATCGGTAAGTATTTAGTTTTTATTAGGATTAATTTATTTAATGATGGTAAATTTATTTTGTTTAATTTAAATTATATTTAAGTTAGAGGGGTGTTAGGGTTAGGGTTAGACTTAGGTTTATGGGTTAATGAATTTATAATAGTGGCGGCGACGTTGGCAGCGGCAGATTAGGGGTTAATAAATTTAATATAGTTGCGGCGACGTTGGGGGAGGCAGATTAGGGGTTAATAAATATAATGTAGGTGTCGGCGATGTTGGGGGCAGTAGATTAGGGGTTCATAGGGATAATGTAGGTGGCGGCGGTGTACGGAGAGGAAGATTAGGGGTTAATAATATAATGCAGGTGTCGGGGGGCGGCAGATTAGGGGTTAATAAGTGTAAGATTAGGGGTGTTTAGACTCGGGATTCATGTTAGGGTGTTAGGTGCAGACATAAAATTCCTTTTCCCATAGGAAACAATGGGGCTGCGTTAGAAGCTGGACGCTGCTTTTTTGCAGGTGTTAGGTTTTTTTTCAGCCAGCTTAGCCCCATTGTTTCCTATGGGGAAATCGTGCACAAGCACGTTTAGCCAGCTTACCGCTGACTTAAGCAACGCTGGTATTGAGGTGAGATGTGGAGCTAAATTTTGCTCTACGCTCACCTTTTTGCGGCTAACGCCAGGTTTAAAAAAACCTTTAATACCAGCGTTGTCTTAAGGGAGCGGTGGGAAAAAAAAGGCTTGTTAGCCCCGCAAGCCTTACCGACAAAAACTCGTAATCTAGCCGATAGTTAGCAAGAAGCAATGGTTCATGATTTGTTTCATTGTACTAGAATATCAGTTTAAAGTGAAAGTCAATCCTAGCATTTTACAAACGCTAGGATTTACTATTGAAACAAATAAAGGGGACTTTCATTCATGAAGTATAAGATACTTCATGTAGAAAACTCCTTTATTTGTTTCAATCGATCACTGTTCTTAGCTGCTACAGTAGTCCACGGCTAAAACATTTTTTGCTAAGAGGTGACGTTTTCACCTCTTAGTCAGTAGCCGTGCGATAAATCTGGCTCCCATGGGCACCAAGCCGGATTTACCACACGGCTATTGGCTAAGAGGTGAAAACGTCACCTCTTAGCAAAAAAAATTTGAGCTGTGGACTGCTGTAGCAACTAAAAACAGCGATCGATTGAATCAAATAAAGGAGCTTTCTACATGAAGTATCTTATACTTCATGAATGAAAGTCCCCTTTATTTGTTTCAATAGTCAATCCTAGCGTTTGTACAACGCTAGGATTTTCTTTCACTTTAAATCACAATTTAAATCACTTGTCATTAAGACTGATTTAAATCAATTTAAATCATGGTTTTCATTTTTAGAATAATGCATTTTTAGATAATTGTTTCCAGTTATATATGTATATATATATATATATATATATATATATATATATATTACTGATATGGTTATATATCATTAGATATGCATAGATAGACCATTGAAATGAAAAAACGAAATTATTGGGAGAACTATCTCCAGTTTAGCAGGTTAATTATTCATTTTTTATCAACTTTTTAACTGTACTTTATTGGAAGGAGAAAAATAATGATTACCTTAATAATAACAATTAACAAGCCAGATCGGATATAAATATTCGGATGGAAATGTATGGAAACATCCTTGAAGAAGCTGTAGCATAACGGTGAAACATGTGTCAGAGTTTCTAAGGGACTATCATCATACCGTGCAGAGGGATCTACCTGAAATATGGAGTCTACTTGGAAGTATTTCTTCATGACCGCATTGTAGTGATACTCTGAGGGCCAAGTGTCGCTTGTATTACAGGTTGAAAGTAAATTGTTTGCGTGCAAGTGAAACCTAACTTCAGGACTGTTATATATTTTAGATTACAATATTAATTATGACTATCTCAACAGTAACCTCCAACGTGTTAGTGTATATATATATATATATGTTACAAAATAATTTACTATTGCATTATCGGTAATCTCCCATATATTTGTATTATTTTTCAGTAGTTCTAATCAGGTGATATATTTTTAAACACAGCAAATTATATTTGTGGAGTAAAGAGGATTCAGTTTGAAAATATATATACAAATTTATTACACATTAAACAAGATACTAACAAGCGGTATACCATTTAATTATACATAAAACAAATTCTCTGATACAATATGAAATTAAATGTATTATTTTCTTTAGTTAACCCTATGGGTACAAATCTAACAGTGAAATCTATTACAAAGTAAAGTGAACCAGCGTGGACGAATTATGCAGTATATGTTACTAACACCAGTTATTTAATATAATCTTAGCCAAATATTCGTCTAGATTACGAGTTTTGCGTTAGAGGCTATGCAGTGCTAACAAGCAGTTTTCTCTCACCGCTCACTTACCTGCAGCACTGGTATTACGGGTTTTTACAAACCCGTCGTTAAAAGACAAGAAGTGCTCCTTACCGCACTCCAATACCAGAGCTGCTTAAATCAGCGGTGAGCTGGTCGTACGTGCATGTGCACGATTTCCCCATAGGAATCAATGGGGAGAGCCGGCTGAGAAAAAGTCTGACACCTGTAAAAAAATCTAGAGATGTGGGTAACAAGAAAAAATTCCAGAGACAAGTGAGATGCAAATTGTACCCAGTACACACTGTACGTAGCACCCACTGTACTTAGCACTCATAGTGCCTAGCCCACACTGAACCTAGCACTCATTGCACTCAGCACTCATTGTACCTTGCACACGCCATACCCAGCCCACACCGTACCCAGCACAAGTTATACCTAGCACACGCTGTACTTGGCACACGCCGTACCCAGCACACACCGTGCCCAGCACACATAATACCTGGCACACACTGTACCCAACACTCATTGTACCCAACATACTTTGTACCCAGCACACACTACACCCAGCACACACAATACCCAGCACACACTGCATCCAGCACACACTGTACCTAGTACAAACTGTACTTAGCACACACTGTACCTAGCACACATTGTACCCGGCACACATTGCACCTAGCACACATTCTACCTAGCACACATTACACCCAGCACACATTGTGCCTAGCACACATTGTACCTAGCACACATTATACCCAGCACACATTGTGCCTAGCACACATTGTACCTAGCACACATTGTACCTAGCACACATTGTACCTAGCACACGGTGTACCTAGCCCACGCTGTACTTAGCTCTCACTGTACCTAGCACACGCCGTACCCAGCACACACCATGCCCAGCACATATAATACCTGGCACACACTGTACCCAACACTCATTGTACCCAACATACTTTGTACCCAGCACACACTGCACCCAGCACACACAATACCCAGCACACACTGAATCCAGCACTCATTGTACCTAGCACACACTGTACCTAGTACACACTGTACCTAGCACACACTGTACCTAGCACTCATTGTACCTAGCACACATTGTTCCCGGCACACATTGTACCCGGCACACATTGCACCTAGCACACATTGTACCTAGCACACATTACACCCAGCACACCTCGTACCTAGCACACATTGTACCTAGCACACATTATACCTAGCACACATTGTACCTAGCACACGCTGTACCTAGCCAACACTGTACCTAGCTCTCACTGTACCTAGCACACGCTGTACTGTGGACGCACTGTATCCAGCACATGCTGTGCCTAGCACACATTATACCTAGCACACATTGCACCTAGCACACATGATACCCAGCACTCAATGTACCTAGCTCACACTGTACCTAGCACACGCTGTACCCAGCACCCGCCTTGCCTAGCACACGTGGTACCTAGCACACATTGAACCTAGCACACATTGTACCTAGCACATATTGTACCTAACACACATTGTACCTAGCACACATTGCACCTAGCACACATTGTACCTAGCACACATTGTACCAAGCACACCCTGTACCTAGCATACATTGTACCTAGCACACATTGAACCTAGCACACATTGTACCTAGCACACTTTGTACCTAGCACACATTATACCTAGCACACATTGTACTTAGCACAAGCCGTACTTAACACACACTGTACCTAGCCCACACTGTACCTAGCTCTCCCTGTGCCTAGCACACGCTGCACTGTGGACGCGCTGTATCCAGCACACGCTGTGCCTAGCACACATGATACCTAGCACTCATTGTACCTAGCTCGCCCTGTACCTAGCACACGCCGTACCCAGCACCAGCCTTGTCTAGTACACGCGGAACTTAGCACACATTGTACCTAGCACATGGGTCTGGTTTTATTACACAGCGCATTGGGCCAGCTGTATAGTCACAGCCTGGCCCAACTGCGCCATAACACTAAGTGCAGCTTGCTCCTGCTCTGTCTGACACCAGGGGCGAGCTGCACTTAGTGTTATGGCGCGGTCGGGCCGGGCTGTGACTATACAGCTGGCCCGATGCGCTGTGTAATAAAAACAGACCCGCTCAGAAGAGCACAGAGAGCGGGTCTGAAAAACTGTCATATTTTAGAAAAATTCAAAGGGAATATAAGGTTTTATAACGATAACACTAATATAATGTTATATAATTCTGCACTATGTGCAGAATTATATAACATTATTTTTTAGGTTTACTGTCCCTTTAAATGCAATAACTGTTTAAATATAATTATAGGCTTTTTATACTTCCCCAAATTTTTGCTCCTCCAAGCCCTGGGTTATCAATAATCAAGCTCTATATTTCCTCTGCATCTAGCCCCAAAAATCTCTTAATCCACAAAAACAAATATAGGCAAAAAGGTTCCAAGGATATTACAAATATGAGATGGGTACAACCAGGATTCAAAATTCTATTTCAGAGAAAAATTGGACAGCACTTCGCCCTCACTTTTATGCAACCCAGAGTACCTTGTGAATGCTCAGTGACCCAATTTATCCTGAACTACAACTCTGCCCCAATCTCCAACAGCCATTCACAGATGTGTGAGGATCTGTAATGCTTTGATTGGATGAATGCTAATTAGTCCCTGGGAATAATTCACTCAATGCTAAGTATATCTGGTTGTACTTTCACTAATTCACCACAAGATGGTGATGGTGAGTTGTGCTATAAAAGTGAACTTGTGTAACTTCCTAGTATTTATTTTTCTTAGAATTCATTTTTTTATATATCATTTATATATTCATTATATTCAGAGTGTTGTATTGGACTTCCCATCGGTTTTTATCCTACTGGAACCTAAATAAATTTGCCCTGTGGAGGGAATGTGTATTGCTACCACCTTGCATCTCTAAAGTGACTATAGGGTCTGTGAACACAGGATTTGGGCATTGGCCCTCACTGAGATTTTGGCAATATTGTCAATAAGAGAAGGTATCTTTATCCCTTATAGGGAGCTTCTTATATATATCTGTGCACTATACAGACTCACTTTTGCATGGCTCATATATACATAGTACACATATATATATATATATATATATATATATATATATATATATATATATATATATACATAGCGCTGGTCACCGCTCACTTACCTACAGCGCTGGAATTACAGGTATTTATAAACCCGGTGTTAAAAGACAAGAAGTGAGAATAGAGCAAAATTGTGCTCCATACTGCACTCCAGTACCAGCGCTGCTTAAGTCAGCGGTGAGCTGGTTGTACGTGCTCGTGCACTCATTGCACTCAGCACTCATTGTACCTTGCACACGCCATACCCAGCCCACACCGTACCCAGCACAAGTTATACCTAGCACACGCTGTACTTGGCACACGCCGTACCCAGCACACACCGTGCCCAGCACACATAATACCTGGCACACACTGTACCCAACACTCATTGTACCCAACATACTTTGTACCCAGCACACACTATACCCAGCACACACAATACCCAGCACACACTGCATCCAGCACACACTGTACCTAGTACAAACTGTACTTAGCACACACTGTACCTAGCACACATTGTACCCGGCACACATTGCACCTAGCACACATTCTACCTAGCACACATTACACCCAGCACACATTGTGCCTAGCACACATTGTACCTAGCACACATTATACCCAGCACACATTGTGCCTAGCACACATTGTACCTAGCACACATTGTACCTAGCACACATTGTACCTAGCACACGGTGTACCTAGCCCACGCTGTACTTAGCTCTCACTGTACCTAGCACACGCCATACCCAGCACACACCATGCCCAGCACATATAATACCTGGCACACACTGTACCCAACACTCATTGTACCCAACATACTTTGTACCCAGCACACACTGCACCCAGCACACACAATACCCAGCACACACTGAATCCAGCACTCATTGTACCTAGCACACACTGTACCTAGTACACACTGTACCTAGCACACACTGTACCTAGCACACACTGTACCTAGCACTCATTGTACCTAGCACACATTGTTCCCGGCACACATTGTACCCGGCACACATTGCACCTCGCACACATTGTACCTAGCACACATTACACCCAGCACACCTCGTACCTAGCACACATTGTACCTAGCACACATTATACCTAGCACACATTGTACCTAGCACACGCTGTACCTAGCCAACACTGTACCTAGCTCTCACTGTACCTAGCACACGCTGTACTGTGGACGCACTGTATCCAGCACATGCTGTGCCTAGCACACATTATACCTAGCACACATTGCACCTAGCACACATGATACCCAGCACTCAATGTACCTAGCTCACACTGTACCTAGCACACGCTGTACCCAGCACCCGCCTTGCCTAGCACACGTGGTACCTAGCACACATTGAACCTAGCACACATTGTACCTAGCACATATTGTACCTAACACACATTGTACCTAGCACACATTGCACCTAGCACACATTGTACCTAGCACACATTGTACCAAGCACACCCTGTACCTAGCATACATTGTACCTAGCACACATTGAACCTAGCACACATTGTACCTAGCACACTTTGTACCTAGCACACATTATACCTAGCACACATTGTACTTAGCACAAGCCGTACTTAACACACACTGTACCTAGCCCACACTGTACCTAGCTCTCCCTGTGCCTAGCACACGCTGCACTGTGGACGCGCTGTATCCAGCACACGCTGTGCCTAGCACACATGATACCTAGCACTCATTGTACCTAGCTCGCCCTGTACCTAGCACACGCCGTACCCAGCACCTGCCTTGTCTAGTACACGCGGAACTTAGCACACATTGTACCTAGCACATGGGTCTGGTTTTATTACACAGCGCATCGGGCCAGCTGTATAGTCACAGCCTGGCCCGACTGCGCCATAACACTAAGTGCAGCTTGCTCCTGCTCTGTCTGACACCAGGGGCGAGCTGCACTTAGTGTTATGGCGCGGTCGGGCCGGGCTGTGACTATACAGCTGGCCCGATGCGCTGTGTAATAAAAACAGACCCGCTCAGAAGAGCACAGAGAGCGGGTCTGAAAAACTGTCATATTTTAGAAAAATTCAAAGGGAATATAAGGTTTTATAACGATAACACTAATATAATGTTATATAATTCTGCACTATGTGCAGAATTATATAACATTATTTTTTAGGTTTACTGTCCCTTTAAATGCAATAACTGTTTAAATATAATTATAGGCTTTTTATACTTCCCCAAATTTGTGCTCCTCCAAGCCCTGGGTTATCAATAATCAAGCTCTATATTTCCTCTGCATCTAGCCCCAAAAATCTCTTAATCCACAAAAACAAATATAGGCAAAAAGGTTCCAAGGATATTACAAATATGAGATGGGTACAACCAGGATTCAAAATTCTATTTCAGAGAAAAATTGGACAGCACTTCGCCCTCACTTTTATGCAACCCAGAGTACCTTGTGAATGCTCAGTGACCCAATTTATCCTGAACTACAACTCTGCCCCAATCTCCAACAGCCATTCACAGATGTGTGAGGATCTGTAATGCTTTGATTGGATGAATGCTAATTAGTCCCTGGGAATAATTCACTCAATGCTAAGTATATCTGGTTGTACTTTCACTAATTCACCACAAGATGGTGATGGTGAGTTGTGCTATAAAAGTGAACTTGTGTAACTTCCTAGTATTTATTTTTCTTAGAATTCATTTTTTTATATATCATTTATATATTCATTATATTCAGAGTGTTGTATTGGACTTCCCATCGGTTTTTATCCTACTGGAACCTAAATAAATTTGCCCTGTGGAGGGAATGTGTATTGCTACCACCTTGCATCTCTAAAGTGACTATAGGGTCTGTGAACACAGGATTTGGGCATTGGCCCTCACTGAGATTTTGGCAATATTGTCAATAAGAGAAGGTATCTTTATCCCTTATAGGGAGCTTCTTATATATATCTGTGCACTATACAGACTCACTTTTGCATGGCTCATATATACATAGTACATATATATATATATATATATATATATATATATATATATATATATATATATATATATACATATACATAGCGCTGGTCACCGCTCACTTACCTACAGCGCTGGAATTACAGGTATTTATAAACCCGGTGTTAAAAGACAAGAAGTGAGAATAGAGCAAAATTGTGCTCCATACTGCACTCCAGTACCAGCGCTGCTTAAGTCAGCGGTGAGCTGGTTGTACGTGCTCGTGCACGATTTCCCCATAGACATCAATGGGGAGAGCCCGCTGAATAAAAGTCTAACACCTGCAAAAAAGCAGCGTAAAGCTCCGTAACGCAGCCCCATTGATTCCTATGGGGAAACACATTTTATGTTTACACCTAACACCCTAACATGAACCCCGAGTCTAAACACACCTAATCTTACACTTATTATTAATTAACCCCTAATCTGCCACCCCCGACATCGCCGACACCTACATTACATTTATTAACCCCTAATCTGCCGCCCCGACATTGCCGCCACTATAATAAACATATTAACCCCTAAACCGCCGCACTCCAGCATCACAAACTTTAGTTAAATATTATTAACCCCTAATCTGCCGCCCCTAACATCGCCGCCACCTATCTACATTTATTAACCCCTAATCTGCTGCCCCCAACGTTGCCGCCACTATACTTAAGTTATTAACCCCTAAACCTAAGTCTAACCCTAACACCCACTAATTTAAATATAATTAAAATAAATCTAAAGAAAACCTACTATTAATAACTAAATAATTCCTATTTAAAACTAAATACTTACCTGTAAAATAAACTCTAAGCTAGCTACAACATAACTAATAGTTACATTGTAGCTATTTTAGGGTTTATTTTTATTTTACAGGTAAGTTTGTATTTATTTTAACTAGGTAGAATAGTTATTAAATAGTAACTTCTCCCGGCTTCGACGAAGACTTCTCCCGGCTTCGTTGAGGACTTCTTGCTGCTTCGCTGAGGACTTCTCCCGGCTTCGTTGAGGATGGATGTCGGCTCTTCAAAACTGTAAGTTGATCTTCAGGGGTTATTGTTAGGTTTTTTTAAGGGTTTGTTGGGTGGGTTTTAGTTTTAGATTAGGGTTTGGGCAGCAATAGAGCTAAATTCCCTTTTAAGGGCAATGCCCAATCAAATGCCCTTTTCAGGGCAATGGGGAGCTTATGTTTTTTGAGTTAGGGTTTTATTTGGGGGGGTTGGTTGTGTGGATGGTGGGTTTTACTGTTGGGGGGTTTGTACTATTGGTAGTTTTGTTTAGGCTAGGGGTTTTATTTTTTTTATTTTGGGGGGACTTTTTTTAATTTCATAGGGCTATTAGATTAGGTGTAATTAGTTTAAATATCTTGTCATTTGTTTTTTATTTTGTGTAATTTAGTGTGTTTTATTTTGTAATTTAGGTAATTGTATTTAATTTAGGTAATTTATTTAACTGTAGTGTAAGGTTAGGTGTTAGTGTAAGACAGGTTAGGTTTTATTTTACAGGTAAATTTGTATTTATTTTACCTAGGTAGTTATTAAATAGTTAATAACTATTTAGTAACTATTCTACGTAGTTAAAATAAATACAAACTTGCCTGTAAAATAAAAATAAAACCTAAGCTAGATACAATGTAACTATTAGTTATAATGTAGCTATCTTAGGGTTTATTTTACAGGTAAGTATTTAATTTTAAATAGTAATTAATTAAATAATTAAATTAGTAGGTTTTCTTTAGATGTATTTTAATTATATTTAAAGGGACACTAAACCCAAAAATTTTCTTTCATGATTCAAGTAGAGAATACAATTTTAAACAACATTCCATTTTACTTCTATTATCTAGTTTGCTTCATTATTTAGCTATCCTTTGTTGAAGAAATAGCAATGCACATGGGTGAGCCAATCATACGAGGCATCTATGTACAGCAACCAATCAGCAGCTACTGAGCATATCTAGATATGCTTTTCAGCACAGTATATCAAGAGAATAAAGCAAATGAGATAATAGAAGTAAATGAGAAAGTTGCTTAAAATTGCATGCTCTTTCTAAATTATAAAAGAAAAAAATTGGGTTTCATGCCCCTTTAAGTTATGGAGGGTTAGGGTTAGACTTAGGTTTAGGGGTTAATAAATTTAGTATAGTGGCAGCGACGTTGGGACGGCAGATTAGGGGTTAATAAATGTAGGTAGGTGGCGGCGATGTTAGGGACAGCAGATTAGGGGTTAATAATATTTATCTAGTGTTTGCGAGGCAGGAGTGCGGCGGTTTAGGGTGTTTATTCTAGTGGCGGCGATGTCCGGAGCGGCAGATTAGGGGTTAATAATTTTATTTTAGTGTTTGCAGCGGGAGGGCCTCGGTTTAGGGGTTAATAGGTAGTTTATGGGTGTTAGTGTACTTTTTAGCACTTTAGTTATGAGTTTTATGCTACGGCTTTGTAGTGTAAAACTCACAACTACTGACTTTAGAATGCGTTACGAATCTTGCAGGATAGGCTGTACCACTCACTTTTTGGCCTAAAAAAAAAAGCTTGTAATACCGGCGTAATGGAAGTCCCATTGAAGAAAGACTTTAGACAATTGCGTAAGTTAATTTGCGGTACGGCCAAAAAAGTTGTGCGGGACAGCTGTACCTACAAGACTCGTAATAGCAGCGGTAGTAAAAAAGCAGCGTTATGAGGCTTAACACTGCTTTTTTAATCATAACGCAAAACTCGTAATCTAGCTGTTTGTATTTATTTTAACTAGGTAGCTAGTAAATAGTTAATAACTATTTACTAACTATTCTACCTAGTTAAAATAAATACAAACTTACCTGTAAAATAAAAATAAAACCTAAGATAGCTACAATGTAACTATTAGTTATATTGTAGCTAGCTTAGGTTTTATTTAATGGGTAAGTATTTAGTCTTAAATAGGTATTATTTAGGTAATAATAGTAATTTGTATTTAGATTTATTTTAATTATATTAAAGTTAGGGGTGTTAGGGTTAGACTTAGGTTTAGGGGTTAATAACTTTAGTATAGTGGCGGCGGCGCCGACATTGGGGGCGGCAAATTAGGGGCTAATAAGTGTAGGTAGGTGGCGGTGATGTCGGGGGCGGCAGATTAGGGGTTAATAAGTGTAATGTAGGTTGCGGTGACATTGGGGGCGGAAGATTAGTGGTTAATAAGTGTAGGTAGGTGGCAGTGATGTCGGGGGCGGCAGATTAGGGGTTAATAAGTGTAATTTATGTGGCGATGATGTCAGGGGCAGCAGATTAGGGGTGTTTAGAATCGGAGTTTATGTTAGAGTGTTAGGTTTAAACATAAATTTTCTTTCCCCATAGGAATCAATGGGGCTGCGTTACGGAGCTTTACACTCCTTTATTGCAGGTGTTAGGCTTTTTTTTAGCCGGCTCTCCCCATTGATGTCTATGGGGAAATCGTACACGAGCACGTAAAACCAGCTCAAAGCAGCGCTGGTATTTGTGTGCGGTATGGAGCTCAACGCTGCCATATTGCCCGCTAACGCAGGTTTTTGGAAAACCTGTAATAGCAGCGCTATTGAAGGTGAGTGGTGGAAATAACTTGCAAGTTATTACCGAGCCGCTCATAACGCAAAACTCGTAATCTGGCCGTGAGTTAGCTAACAAAATATGTATATTATAGATGATATATCTTAAATGTGATTCTATGGGGGGAAAAAGAGCAAACAGAAGAAGGCTATTTCACAATAGATATTACAATGTATAACCATTAATTGAAAATTAAGTTCACATAATAGAGGCGCCAGTTCAGTCTTCCATCCAAAGATTAAAATCACATCAAGGATTAGATCTTCTCCAAATGTAAATCCATTCCACCACACACAGCCTCTCATACACGGGGAAGAATACTCAGTATTTGAAATGCACTAAAGTAAGTGCAATGTAGGGGCACTGGGTGACTCAGAGTCCCACAGCTAGCTCCCTCTGGTAAGCACAGCTGCTCAAGAATAGAGAAAGTCTCCACTAGTATCAAATGGGTGTATTAAATCATCAAACCCATGTGATTCAGTGTAAAAAAAAACTAAGGCACACAGGGGAAAAAATTTAAAAACAATAATAAAATACTGCAACGTTTCCTAGTACTGTATGGTACTACTTCTTCAGGTAGAATATAATATTATATATATCAGTACAAGGAAACGTGTTGCAGTATTTTATTATTGTTTTTAAAGTTTTAATAAACTAAACCTCAGGATAATAATCTGTCAATTGCTTGAGCGCAAAGGAGATGATGTACAATGGTTTTGACTAGTTATGTTTTCTTCAGTGTTAAACATAGTTTGGGACCTTTATTGTACATTGACCCTCTTGGCAGTGGCTCTCCAATGTGTTTCACATATATATGTGTTTATATATATAAATATGTCTGTAAATACATATATACACATATAAATACATATATACACATATAAATACATATGTACACATATAAATACATATACACACATATAAATACATGTATACACATATAAATACATATACACACATGTGTTATATAAATACATATATACACATATAAATACATATATACACATAAAAATACATATGTACACATATAAATACATATACACACATATATTATATAAATAAATATATACACATATAAATACATATGTACACACATATAAACATATATATATATATATATACACACATACATATACAGTATATATTTAGACGTATATGTATGTTTCTCTATGTTAAAGCCCTTTGGCGGCTTTTTATTCTAGCAGGATATCTTTGAGCTCTTATAGCTTCTTTGTGCAATACAGATGGCCCTCGATTTACAACGGTTCAATTTGCACCGTTTCAGAATAACAAAAAAAAGTAATGTGACTGCTATTGAAAAGCATTGAAAAGCAGTGAATTGATTAAAATAGACAGTAGGTGGAGCTGTCCGCTTGTGTTGCAGCAAAGATATGCAAGCCAAGCAAGCTGAAAATAATCATTTTAACCGGACCTGAGCTATCAAGCATCTTGCAAAGGAACAAGATCTTCCTGTCTATAAATCAGTCCAGATTGGAATGCATAGAAAGAACTGTTTGCAGAAAAATGCAAGTAAAGTCTGTGTTGTGTGATTATTTTATTAGGTTTATAATGCTGTTTAGCAAATGTTTTTGTTCATTTAACTTAGTTTAATTATATATTCTGTGTTGTGTGATTATTTTATTAGGTTTATAATGCTGTTTAGCATCTAAAGTCTTAATTTCAAAGCTTTAAAAATAATGTATTAGGGGTTACTTATGACAATTTTGAGAGGGGCCTGGAAACTATCTCCCTCACTTCCCATTGACTTACATTATAAACTGGGTTTCAATTTACAACGGTTTCGATTTACAACCATTCCTTCTATAACCTAACCCCGGCGTAAACTGAGGGCTACCTGTATTTTTTTTTTAAATCATTCTTATTAGACAGTGTTATTATAAGTGTAACTGTACTTTGCAATGTATTTTTTAACTGTTTTGTGCAATTTTTTATTTTTGCCAAACAGTTAACCACAGCTCTGAAATAGCGTTTTCCAGCATAAATCACAATTGTGTTCACGCGATCGCATTACTTTCAACTTGTAATACAAGCGTTTAAGCCCGATGATCGCAAAACCCTGCGATAAAATCCTTATCACTATGGCACAAACAATTGCGCTCCACTTTTAATCTAGCCCTTAACCAGGCTACACACCAATTGGTGCAATTGGTAAAAAGAGTTGTTTATTGACAATTAAATTAAAAATTATAACTTAATACTTTCACATTTTCTCTCGCCCATGCCATTTTTGGACCATATTTAGAATACTATTATAAAGAGGCTCTCACGCTAATAGTGTCATTGATTTTCTTGCCTAAACAATTTCTGTGCCAAGTTAAATATCGTGGGTGTAATAAAGGGGGGCTATTTTGTGATTGTGCATATTTACAACTGTGGTCAAAATATTTTATATGCTAGAAATATCAGTAATTAACAGCTAAACACCAGAAAAAGAGAAGAAGAAAAAAAGAAAAGAAAAGGTTGTCATGCAAAAATGAACATCACGTTTCATGGCCAAAACGTGTTTGGTCTGTTGAAACACCAATGCCTGTCATACAGGGAGCAATTTGCATTTTATATGCACAATGAACTCAGTAGCCAACACCTTTTTAACCCCTAAAAATATCAGCTAACTAATCATTTTTTATTTTATTTTTTTATACATATATAATGTTCATTGTATATAATAGTCAGAATTGAAATGTACATGAGTACAACTCAAATTTGAATAGACCCATTTTTGAATTATAAATGCATTAAAGGGATAGTCTGCTTGAAAATTGTTATTGTTTGAAAAGATAGATAATCCCTTTATTACCCATTCACCAGTTTTGCATAACCAACATTGTTATATTAATATGCTTTTTACCTTTGTGATTACCTTGTATCTAAGCCCCACCAGACTGCCCCTTATCTCAGTGCTTTTTTTATTTTTTACAATCTTGCATTTTAGACATTTATTGCTGGCTCTTGCGAAACCATTTTCATTCTCAACGGAAGCGAGCACCATGTTATCTATATGGCACACATCTATATGGCACACAGCAATGTATGGCTGTACAGTAGGATTGTAAAAAGCTAAAAATAAGGAGTGAGATAAGGGCAGCCCTGCAGCGGTTTAGAAGCAGACAATCTTAGAGGTTATAATGTTTATTAAAGGGACAGTCTAGACCAAAATAAACTATGTAATTTTAAACAATTTTCCAATTTACTTTTATCACCAATTTTGCTTTGTTCTCTTGGTATTCTTAGTTGAAAGCTTAACCTAGGAGGTTCAAATGCTAATTTCTTAGACCTTGAAGCCCACCTCTTTCAGATTGCATTTTAACAGTTTTTCACCACTAGAGGGTGTTAGTTCACGTATTTCATATAGATCACACTGTGCTCGTGCACAAGAAGTTATCTGGGAGCAGGCACTGATTGGCTAGACTGCAAGTCTGTCAAAAGAACTGAAAAAAGGGGCAGTTTGCAGAGGCTTAGATACAAGATAATCACAGAGGTTAAAAGTATATTAATATAACTGTGTTGGTTATGCAAAACTGGGAAATTGGTAATAAAGGGATTATCTATCTTTTAAAACAATACAAATTCTGGTGTAGACTGTCCCTTTAATATAACAATGTTGGTAATGCAAAAAAATCAAGTAGACTGTCCATTTAAATGCTTCTGGTAAAAGCTTCCCCTGTTTCACTGATATATTTTTGGAGTATATAATTGAGATTTCTGTGCTCACATTTAAACTCCACCCCAGCTCAGAGAGCCTATTATGTTATGTATTTCGTCAGTAATGACTCCAAATTGATGCAAAAAAAATATGTACATATGCTCCACATGGCTGTGTAGAGTAAATATATACATACATACATACACACTATGAGGCTAATTTATCAAGCTCCGTATGGAGCTTGAGGGCCCGTGTTTCTGGCAAATCTTCAGACTCGCCAGAAACAGCAGTTATGAAGCATCAGTCTAAAGACCGCTGCTCCATGACCCTGTCCCCCTGTTCTGAGCAGGCAGACATGAATCACCACAATTCAAACCGATCGAGTATGATCGGGTTAATTGACACCTCCCTGCTGGCAGCCGATTGGCCGCGAGTCTTCAGGGGGCGGCGTTGCAACAGCCAACATCCTGCATATTACAATACTGTCATAGCCTGGGAGCTGTGCCCTGCTATCCCTCCCACAGTTTTCCCTTAAGGGTACATTTCTTGCTTTTCAAACTGAAACCAGGGACTGCCTAGAGTCTGTCCACTCCCCCACCACATCTCCTCCCAGCCCCAATCACCTCATAGTCAACCCCGCTAACTGTACACCCACTCCCCCACCACATCTACTACCACCCCCAACCACCTCATAGTCAACCTTGCTAAGTATACACCCACTCCCCCACCACATCTCCTCCCAGCCCCAACAACCTCATAGTCAACACAGCTAACTTTACACCTACTCCCCCACGATATCTCATCCCACTCCCAAACACCTCATAGTCAATCCCACTAACTGTACACCCACTCCCCCACCACATCTCCTCCCAGCCCCAACAACCTCATAGTCAACCCCGCTAACTGTACACCCACTCCCCCACCACATCTACTCCCACCCCCAACCACCTCATAATCAACCTTGCTAAGTGTACACCCACTCCCCCACCACATCTCATCCCAGCCCCAACAAACTCATAGTCAACACAGCTAACTGTACACCTACTCCCCCACCACATCTCGTCTAACTCCCAAACACCTCATAGTCAACACAGCTAACTGTACACCCACTCCCCTAACACATCTCCTCCCACCCCAACCACCTCATAGACAATCCCACTAACTGTACACTCACTTACCCACCACATCTCCTCCCACCCCCAACCCCACTAACTATACACCCACTCCTCCACCATATCTCCTCCCACCCCCAACCACCTAATAGTCAACCTCACTATCTGTAAACCCCTTTCCCCACCACATCTCCTCCCAGCCCCAACAACCTCATAGTCAACACAGCTAACTTTACACCTACTTCCCCACCACATATCCTCCCACTCCCAACCACCTCATAGTCAACACAGCTAACTGTATGCCCACTCCTCACCACATCTCCTCCCACCCCCAACCACCTCATAGTCAACCCCGCTAACTATACACCCACTCTCCCACCACATCTCCTCCCAGCCCCAACAACTTCATAGTCAACCCTGCTAACTGTATACCCACTTATTCACCACATCTCCTTCCACCCCCAACCACCTCATAGTCAACCCTACTAACTGAACACCCACTACGCCACCACATCTCCTCCCAGCCCCAACAACCTCATACTCAACCTTGCTAACTGCACACCCACTCCCCCACCACATCTCCTTCCAGTCCCAATAACCTCATACTAAACCCTGCTAAATTTACACCTACTCCCCAACCCCATCTACTCTCAGCCCCACTAATTATACACCCACTACCACACTCCTCCAGTCACAGATCTGCCCACAAAATACACTGTTCCACCCACAACTCTTACTTTATTATGATGTTATGGATACTGGCATTGGAAACAAAGAAGAATTCATGTTATAATTTATTCATTATCAGATAGGACAAACTGCACAAATACACAGGTTGATAGAGTTATTTATTCCCTATTTACAACCTTAGCATCAGTGACTTCTATACACAATCTTGCTCCTGGGTATGCACATTAGAATATCTGGCTTAATGCAATTTAATGTTTTTAGTAATGGTACTTGTAAAAAAAGTAACCCATGACCAGATGGGGTTGCTTTCTATGGCAAAGGTGTTTCTGGGACAAGCTAAACGTCAGCGACTGCTATACAGTGGAATTTATTCTGTACATGTACATTGAAAACAGTAATTTGTAAATATGTCATAATTTGAAAGGAGCTACATATTTAGAATTGGTGGCAGGACTGGTCATGGTCAGGCACATTCACAAAGAGAGTGTTCAAAAGTTGTCAGACCTTTAAAAAATATCCATTAATTTGTGAGAACCCAACACCAATACTTTGATCTGAATCATATTCTCGTTTGTTTAATTTAGTGTCATTTTCCAGTGACTTTTTGTCCTTGGCAGGTCATATTTTCACATGATGTGTATTACACTGTGCTAAGTCAGGATGATGTGTTGTCTATTCTTGCACCTTTTTTACTATTTAAACCATAAGCACTCATCAAATTTTGGCCCCATTTGTTAATTTGCATCTAAGGGTGCTGTCATACCAACTCTTACCATGAGACTGTCAGGCACAGGAGACAAGGGTTAAAGGGACACTGAACTCAATTTTTTTCTTTAGTGATTCAGATAGAGCATGCAATTTTAAGCAACTTTCTAATTTACTCCTATTATTAAATTATCTTCATTCTCTTGGTATCTTTATTTGAAATGCAAGAATGTAAGTTTAGATGCCAGCCTATTTTTGGTGAACACACTGTGTTGTTCTTGCTGATTGGTGGATAAATTCACCCAAAAATAAACAAGTGCTTTCCATGGTACTGAACCAAAAAATAGCTTAGATGCCTTCTTTTTCAAATAAAGAAAGCAAGAGAACGAAGAAAAATTGATAATAGAAGTAAATTAGAAAGTTGCTTAAATTTGCATGCTCTATTTGAATCACAAAACAAAAAAATTGTGTTCAGTGTCCCTTTAATTAATCCAAAACGACTATAACCAACATATAATACGGGGTTAACTAAACCCACCCACAACAGTCAATTTACTACAGACAGGGCTAAGTATGCGCTTCTGCCACAAACAGAGCTACTGGATAAGACGTGACACTATGGAGAGCATGGGCATAGAGGGGTTATCATTACAG
Source organism: Bombina bombina (assembly GCF_027579735.1). Classification (NCBI taxonomy): domain Eukaryota; kingdom Metazoa; phylum Chordata; class Amphibia; order Anura; family Bombinatoridae; genus Bombina; species Bombina bombina. The sequence continues at coordinate 372,231,000 of NC_069502.1, forward strand.
GGTGTCTAGCCGCCTTATCCCAAATCCTTACCCGGGAATAAGCGCCAACGCACATTATTGCGTAAATCCTATCTACACCACCCTAAAAGTAAATATTCACAAATATCCACCTCTGCTACCAGCTTGCCGCAGGAAGAGCTACTTGCCAAGCAGTGACAACTGAGGGTCTTCAGCTGCCTTGTCCCAAATACTTGCCAGTGCATAAGAGTCAACCCATATTAATCCCCAAAATCCTGTCTACATTTCCGCAAACAGGAACATTTGCTGCCACCACCAAAAAACGTATAATTATGCAGGGCTTTTTGGTTTACCCTTACATTACAATTGCTTTAAAATTTACAGAAAAACAAATATATAAAAAATAACAATTTGGTAACATTATTCCCAAGCCTAAAGATGCTGTGAATTTAGTTACTAGAGTACACAGACAGCTCTGATTACATTTATTGTTTAGTCTAAAAAAGGTTCACAGTGCATACAAAATAAATAAAAAATAAATACATGAAATGAGATGGTGTATAAAAAAGGTAATTAGAGAATAGACACACAATTGCAAACAATTATAAAAAATAAAAATAAACCCTAAGTAAAATGGTGATTGTAGGAATTCCCAAATCCTTCTGGTGTTCTTTTTTCCTCTAAAGTGGAGATCACTAAAGCACTATTTTATATTCAGTCCAGGTCACATGACCCACCCCAGGGGGTAGTTGGATACTGCCCATCTTACAGTATCTCACACTGATCTGGTTTGTCTGTTGAATTTGAGATATTGGACCTAGAGAAACAGACCAACACCCCAGTGTGCCCATTACATGAAAACTTAGGTCATAATAATTTTCTTAACTAAATTAGCAATCCGTAGACACCAAATACCCCAATTAAACTGTCTGGAATCATCCAAGCTTCACCTTGCCCCTACCTATACATATTTGAGGCTAAAATATGTGATTATGGATAGCTATATTGTTTTCTGCAAAATGTTATATTCATAATTAATATTGCTGGCGGATGTGTAGTGATTGCTCAGAGGTTGGAGTCGCTCCTCGTACCTCAAGTCTCTCCCATGCTGGGATCTAGGCCGTAAACAAGTGTCAAATAAGGAGACACGGAAACCAAAGTATTTACTTTGATCAGTTATATCTAGCTGCTTTAAAGTTAAAAAAAACATTTGATCCCCTCTTTGCCCCAAATTTTCTGCATTAACTCCTTAGAAGTTAAGAGACAAATTAGAAAAAAATGGCTTTGCATGAAAGGTGTGCTAATACTATTTCTGACTGATCTCCAGTATCCTGACTTAATATTTTGGCTTTTTGACCTTTTGTCTCCTGTTTCTCTCTGACTTCTGCTTGACCTTGACTATACTTCAGCCATGTGATTTAGACCAAATCTACTTAATTTGTGAATAACCTGGCCTGTCCGCCTATTCTTCAGTTACTGTCACTTCCAGAATGCTATCCACATAACCATCATCAGCTACTTGTTCTACTGTGTTCCTGATTCTCTCATTAAGCTGTGGGTCATGCCTGAGGTTATACTGTCTGTACTCTCTATGAGTAGTGGCTTACTCTGTGACTGTTCAGCATTAGTTTCCTTTCTGAACTGATGATATCTTCAAACCTGACACTAATGGATCAAAATTCTAAAGCGTGACACCCCAACCACCAAATTTCTGTCTTTTCTCATGCTATTGGATGATTTGTTAAAATGCCTTTGCAAATTCTGAGGAGGCACATAAAGGGAACCTAAACCCAATTTTTTTCTTTCATGATTCAGGAAGAGAATACAATTTTAAACAACATTCCACTTTACTTCTATTATCTAATTTGCTTCATTCTTTAGATATATTTTGTTAAAGAAATAGCAATGCACATAGATGAGCCAATCACGAGGCATCTTCGTGCAACCACCAATCAGTATCAGCAGCTACTGAGCCTATCTAGATATGCTTTTAGGCAAAGGATATCAAGAGAAAGAAGCAAATAAGTAAATTAGAAATTTCTTTAGAATTGTATGCTCTTTCTAAATCGTGAAAGAAAAAAATTGGGTTTCATGTCCCTTTAAACTGAGTGTTAGCTTTCCTTGTGCCTAAAAAAAGCTTTTGCTACCACAATTTGTAACCAAAATAACTAAAAATGTTGTCTTGTTAAAACTTAACAAACAATAAGAACAGCTTGTATCATAAGGCTGTCACCACTTTTCTTCATTAAAACATTTTTTTGTAAGTAAGGGTACATTCCACTGGGTTTTATAGGCACAGGCAGTTTATTTAGCATTTACATTTGTTACTTATAAGTAATTTAAGATGCAGCCCTCATTTTCCAGTCTAAGCCTTTTTTTGTCAGACTACATACCAGTGGGTCTTATATAGGGGTATTTACGGGAAATTTAAATTACTGTCTTATAGATAAATAAATAAAATTGGTAAATTGTTAACTCTTATTTAAGCAACCAAAATGTAAGTTATGTTTTCGGTCAAACAGCATTATCTGACAATTAAAATTAAAGGATTTACAAAAGTTTGTAAAAATATCATTATAAAAATATATAATTTTAAAGAGTAAATAATAATCAGCAGATTACACTTATAATTGAAAACAAAGCTTCTATCTTCATAAAAATATATAATCATAAATCTTATTTTACGTCATAATATCCAGCCTTTAAAATGGTTGTGTTTAGTCCATTCCATATTGCCCAATCACAGTGCTCCTAATTTGCATATTAATTACGCCTTTGTGCACTCCCAAGCGCATTTGCATTACAAATGAAGTAAATCACATGTGCATTACATCTCTTTATTTTCCTAAAAATGTAGGCCTCAGTTTAATGCTTGCGCAGAAGTACTTCTGAGGATCTGTTTGCAAAACATCGGCTGTGGCTCTGATTACACTGCAGTCATGTACACAATAAGATTGTGACGTTGACACTTTTGTCTGGAACACATTGCACATGCATGTTAGAGTCATATTCAAGAGCGAAATGCGTAACTGCTGTGAGAGAACTTAGGTCACTCACCATGATTGGCTAATGCAAATTAGTCTCACGGTGGGTTTAAAAAGACGCATATTTTACACTGAAGATTGCAGCGAAACTGCTTAGAAACTAAAACATCTGTAGTAATATATTAATAAAGAAGGGGCGTCCTAGTGCAATATGTTCACACAGTGTGAATACAATGTATATATGAAACAATTATACTCGGAGCAGCATCAAATGTGCTTATTAGAGCCTACTGGGATATTGCAGTGTCCCAGCTCACTGATGCCAGGTGTGGAGTCGGTTACTCCCTACTAACCTGCTGTTCGAATATCCGAATCATAGATGTGAGAATAAAGCAGTGTTTAAAATAAAACACAATTTATTAAAACACTTAAAATTAGTAGAGCCTTAATACAATGTACAGCTCTTTAAAAACAGATACGCTACGCGTTTCTCAGCTGCTTTGGCTGTTTCCTCAGGCATAATCTGCTATTTTTTCACATCTACCTAATAAAGGGAGCTCAAGCCAATCAAACACCATCGTCTGAATACTCTCCTTAACCATTTCTATTTGAAACTGCAACCGTCACTTCGATATCACACATTTCACAGTGGCAAAATAAATCATTAGGAATGCATTCAAAATGAGATTGTGAATTTGACACTTTTGTCTGGAACACATTGCATGTTACAGTCATATTCAAGAGTGCATGCGTAACTGCTGTGAGAGAACTCAGGTCACTAGTCTCACGGTGGGTTTAAAAAGATGCTTCTTTTATACTGAAGATTGCGGCGCAATTGCTTAGAAACGAAAACAGAAGATATTTGAGCATTTTTTTCTTCATATAATAAAATAGAGAATGAAAGCATAAATAATTTCCTTTCATATCCCTTTAAACATGCAGTAGAATGCATTCCAGTTAACAAAATTTATCTGGGAGCAATATTCTGGGGTGCTAATATTTTGTTATGTACAGTACTGTGCAAAAGTCTTAGGCCCCATTAGATTTGTTGTTTTAGCAAAGTTTTAATGCCCATCCATATTTATTTTTCTGTCTCTTTATTATGATACAAACAGGAAATATGTAAACAAAATATAGAAAAACACAATTTTCAGAACAAAAAGTCAGTATTTAGTGTGACCGCCTTGGCATTAAGCACATCTTGAACTCTTTGGGGGAGACTGTCCTGAAGTTTTCTGAAGTAATCTGGTATATTATACCAGGCTTCTTTAAGAACTTCCCAGAGTTCTTCTTTAGATTTAGGTTGTCTTTTATTTATTTCCCTGTCCAGGTGATCCCATACTGCCTCTATAATATTCAGATCTAGACTCTGTGGAGGCCAGTCCATAACTGTTAGTGTTTTATCAGATGTTTTATCTCCAAATATGATTTCACTGCATTAGCAATGTGCTTGGGATAATTATCATACTGAAATATAAAACCGTTCACAATCAGATGCTTTCCAGACGAAATGGCATGAATTAATTAAAAGATGTCTGTACTTTTTCAGCATTTATTATCCCATCAATTCGGACAATATTGCCAACACTACTGGCAGAAATGCAGTATCAAACCAGGACAGACCCTCCATCATGTTTTACTAAAGGCCGCAAGCACTCATTCTTCCATCTCTCTCCAACTCTTCTTCTCACATATTGTCGACTATTGGACCTAAAAATTTAAAACTTGGATTCATCACTCCAAAATACTCTTTTCCACTTATCTTCATTCCAATCTTTGTGCTTTAGAATATCTTAGCCTTTTAATCCTGTTCCCCTTCCGAAAAAGTGGTTTCTTGGCTGCTACCCTTCCACAAATACCATTCCTGGTCAAGCTTTTTCGGACTATAGAAGGGGCAACTTGGCATCCAGATGAAGCCGCCAGATGCTAAGCCAGGTCCTTGCTGGACTTATTCCGGTCTCTCAAATAAGAAATTCTGAGATACTTCTCATCAGATTTTGAAAGTTTTCTTGGCCTTCCATTACTTTTTGTCCTTGACCTCTCCTGATTCTTCAAATTTCTTTATAACAGCTTGAATACCACATCGTGAGTATACCACATCTTGATTATCTAGTTTGTTTGCTGGTTTCCCTTTCAGAGTGGCCTTGATGATGCAAAAGTATGATTTTATGTTTGTCAAATTCTGTGATCTTTGGCATTTTGAATGGAATGATGTGATTGGAAGTTGGTCTTATTAGAAAGCTTCCAATGAATCAGGTGTTAGCAATGACATTAATTAGGGTTCCATTCCATTTAGATGTACGAAAGGAACGTTCCTTTTATTGCTCTCAAGTGTAAGAGTAGGTCACACTAAATACTTTCCACTTTAGCCTTTAGAAGCTATTTTTCTGATTCTTTTTTCGTTTTTTTTTAAAAATTGCATACACATATTGTGTATTTTCTGGTAGTATTCTAATAAAGAGACTGATAAATAATTATACACTCACTGGCCACTTTATTAAGTACAACTTGCTAGTACCGGGTTGGACCCCATTTTGCCTTCAAAACTGGCTTAATTCTTTGAGGTAAAGATTCAACAAGGTGTTGTAAACATTACTTTACAGGTTTTGGTCCATATTGACATAATACAAGAAAAAATATATATGGAAATAGGTAAAGGTTTATAGTTCGAACTGTATGCCGCTCTCCTGGGGGTGTATCAACAGAAGCCCCCTAGATGAAGACAAGGACTGAAAAACATAAAAGGAAAAGCACAACTGGACTCAAGCGAGAAGTTTTAATAGCACAAACAAAAAGGTTAAAACAGAAGGTATTAAGCGTACCAGATATAAAATCAATATGAGTGTAAAAAACAGTGTGTCTACCAGTTATAAAATCAATATGAGCATAAAAAACAGTGTGTCTTTACAGCAGGCAAGCACCGTAGAGTCTTATTGTGACCTTCTGATTTCCTGTTCCCCGCTGCATACACCTGGATCAGCTGTGAGGTAGTAGTCTCTAGATGAGCCGTTTCCAAAGCAGCGTGGAGCTTGTCAGCTGGGGATTCCTGCGGGTTATGGTTTGGCGGTGTTTGTGGGAATCCCTTTGGTCAGCGCCTGCTGCTAGTAACACCTGTTACGTCCACCCGTAGGCGAGTTCTGCGTCTCGACGGCCGTTTCGTTCCCAAATGTGGGAACTTTGTCAAGAGAATACTCCTGATAGGTATAACTGACAGTTCTTAAATACCCTGATAGCGGGTTATAAATATGTATATTCATATTCTCTTATGCCCCTTTAAACATTTGATAGGGCTCAATTTATAAGCATATGTATATACTTAGCAAGCAATAAGCAATAATATGTTTCCCTAAAAAAATTTTTACAAAGCTAAAAAAGTACAATTATTCATACATATATTAAAAACCTTAAAAGCATAATATTCACAATACAAGAGAGAATAAACTTAATGGGACCCCAGGTTGTTTGGGAATCATAATATATGTGACTATATAATCTTTATGGAGTAACAGATGATACTCATCGATACATCTTCATAGATATTTATTCTCTATACTCCAATTAAGAATATAGTAACCATTTACATGTCTAGCTGAAATTAGTGGTCTATGTATATTGCTTTTAAACAAAAGACTGATAACCTTCTACATTTCTAATAATGGCAGTTTGGGCAGTAAATTAGCGTTTTGGCTAATGCATAATTATTTATGAAATTAGCACTTTCCATAATCCTTTGTTTGGATTCCTTTGCATATCTACACAGATTGGAGGAAACAATTATGTCTCTAAGAAAGGTATAAAGTAATGCAACAACATATATAAGTACCTACAGACATAAAATGTGATTGACATAATAGCATCACGCAGTTGCTGAAGATTTGTTGGCTGCACAATCACATCCCTGATGCGAATCTCCCGTTTCACCACATCCCAAAGGTGCTCTATTGAATTGAAATCTGGTGACTGTGGGGGCCATTGGAGTAAAGTGAACTCATTTTCATGTTCAAGAAACTAGTTTGAGATGATTTGAGCTTTGTGACATGGTGCATTAATTGGAAGTTGCCATCCTGAGATGGGTAAAATGTAGTCATAAAGGGATGGACATGTTCAGCAACAATACTCAGGTAGGCCATGACATTTAAACCACGCTCAATTGGTAGCAAGGGGCCCAATGTGTGCCAAGAAAATATCCCCAACACCATTACACCACCACCAGCCTTAACTGTTGATATAAGGCAAGATGGATCCATGCTTTCATGTTGTTTATGCCAAATTCTGACCCTACCATCTGAATGTCGCAGCTGAAATTGAGGCTCATCAGATCATGCAACATATTTCCAATCTTCTATTGTCCAATTTTGGTGAGCATGTGCGAATTGTAGCCTCAGTTTCCTGTTCGTAGCTGACAGGAGTGGCACCCGGTGTGGTCTTCTGCTGCTGTAGCCCAATTGCTTCAAGGTTTGACGTGTTGTGTGTTTAGAGATGGTATTCTGCATACCTTGGTTGTAACAAGTGGTTATTTGAGTTACTGTTGCCTTTCTATCATCTCGAACCAGTCTGCCCATTCTCCTCTGATCTCTGACATCAACAAGGCATTGTCGTCCACACAACTGCCGCTTACGGTATATTTCTCTTTTTCGGACCATTCTCTGTAAACCCTAAAGATAGTTGTGCCTAAATGCATTGGTTGCTGCCATAAGATTGGTCTGATTAGCAATTTGTGTTACCAAGCAATTGAACAGGTGTACATAATGAGTGTATATATGGTTATTATACCATTGCTAAAACAACAAATCTAATGGTGGCCTAAGACTTTTGCACAGTACTGTTATATATACTTTGCAAGACTCAGTCTGCTGTACTTTTTGCAACAATGTTGTATATTTAATCTATTATAAGAGCTGCAAAGCTGGTCTGCAATGATTTACACGGTTCTACCAATTCAAGCTTTGCACGATTATTGATTTTGCACCAAACAAACTCATTTAAATATTCAGCATTAAAGGGAAATTAGAAGTAAAAAAAAAAACCCAAATGCTCTGTTATAATTTCCCTATTGTGTGCATAGAACGAAGAAACAACTTTCCAATTAACTTCTATTACTAAATAGTTTTATTCTCTTTGCATACTTGGCTGGAAGTTTTTTTTAAATGTTTTGCTCTGCAAGAAACATGGAAGACAAATTTGGGGGTTATAATCCATTTTACTACTTCAAAGGTTTAAAGTCAGTTGCGAGCTAGATGATAACATATGGTGAGCCAATGACAAGAAGCAAATGTGTCGCAACCACCAATCATCAGCTAGCTCCCAGTAGTGAAATTACTGCTCCTGAGCTATCTATGTATGCTTTTCAACAAAGGATACCAAGAGAAGAAAGCATTTGACAAGAGAAGGAAAAAAAGGAATTCTTGAACTGCATATACAGGTTTTCCAAGTTATATATATTGCAATAACTAAGAAGTTAAAACATGCTGATGAAAAAAATAAGTTGTGGTTGTTCACAAGCAGCACAACTGCGCAGCCAGATATGCTGAAAGGGAAAGTGCACATTGTGCTGCCCTTCAGAGCACCCAAACACAATGCGCACATTAGCTGGGTGCAGGATAACTGCTCACCTTCCATCAGCATCTCTCAGCCCCGCTATCCAGACATATACAGCCCCACAGCAACACACTGATTCCAGGAGAAGGGGGGGGCTGAGGTATCACAGGGTGGGGCTTAGGCTGTCTCAGTCTTTGCAGCTAGCTTCATACTAAACCAATCGTGCTCTGGAGGTGTGGGTAGCATTGGAGGCTGGTCTATGGTTGTCTTGAAGCAGGCAGAGCTCGGGAGGCCCCTTCAACTGCTTCCTCATAGGGTTCATGCTGGCAGGGATTTACTGGAGTAGCTGTACACGTCTGGAGATCTGCAAACCAAACCCCCAATTTCATCGATACATAAGGTAATTAAACCCCACTTCAAGCTTTCTACACCAACGTCATCCCTCCTTTTTAGAATATGTATGCCTTGAGGGGAAAATGAAATAAATCAATAAAAAAGTTACCGTGCGTTGCAGACTGAGCTTGTCTGTAGTGATCTTTTTCACTGTGATTTGAACCATTATGGATGGCACTGAGCTGGGCTGCTTGTGTTTGGGACTGATGACTGTGTGCTTGGGATATGCGGGGCTGAGGAGGGAGCTACTAAGTCAGCAGAAGCAGCAAAGTTTAAGAGGAGAGGTTGCTAAATGTGCCAAGGATTCTGCCCTCATGATCCACTGGAGACCGAGATTTTGCAAATTGTCTTTCTTTTTTTTTTAACTGATCCTATTTGTTGTAGAAAGCCTCTCACACTTTCCCTTGGAAACAGAGGGTTACTGCTCCTACTGACAGTGAAGGGGTTAACGGGTATGAAAAATGCCCAACTTATGATGGAAATATGTTTTTGTTCTGATTTGTACTGTGCGCAGGCTTTTAACTTTAGAAACGAAACTGAGCCACAATTGGCAGTAGGCTCCTGTGCAAGCTGCATTAAACTAGCCCATTGACTGTGTATTAGTGAGCATTGCATTTACTGCAAAAATGATCCCGTCCCGTGACCTGTATGATTAATATGGGTGATAAGCATAGTGATTTAGATCCATAAAAGAATGTTAACTTACTCCATCATAGCCTAGCATTCCTGGGAGGCTCTAGTCTGCTTGAATCCGTGATTCTTACTGCAGTTTTCTGACACTTTTCCATTTGGGTGAGGTTCACTTATTGTGTGCTGCCTGCCAAATCTTGCTGTGCTGTGCACACAGAGACACGGACTGGGGATTTAGCTACATTTTAATGGCACTTAGCTCATATTTTGTCGTATTCATCGATTCAATGTGATTATGCAAGCACATATTGTCAGTGGCACCACACATACATGGGGTTTATAATTTGCCTCATACACATAGAGGTGCAGATTACTTTGCAAGCACCCCCTGCCTTGTACGTCTCAAAAGAGTTGGCTTATTTCTGGTTATCCCATTATCTGGGATTTCTTTCCCACTGATTTTGGTGGTTGCATAATCTGTAGGTGTGTGCAAGTTGTTGTGATCAAGTTTGTAACCCCATAAGGGCTGGAGCTGAAGTCAGTGGATAGGTTTAGATGAGGATGAGGTGACACTTCTGACTTCTCCCCTGTCAATAGTACCTATTAACCCCTGAGTAGACGTGTGGGAAAACTAACAGAGAAGTTTGCCTTGTGAGGAGGGTTAGAAATGTGTGCCCTGAGGCAGGCGGAGGGAAGCGACTGGAAGAAGGAAGGCTCTTATGCAGCACGTAGTGTCTGGCACTGAGTTCTGCCAGATGTCACTCAGGTGAAGCCACAACTCCTCCTAGAACAAAACCCCAAAGAATCTGAAGCCTCCAGCTATCTGGAAAGACATTGCAAATGTCTGGATCCAGGGGGCACATTGGAGAAATTGAGGCACAAGTCTGACGTCTCATACTGTACTTGCTGATATGCAGCTTTCTCAAAGACAACATTTTCAAAACTTTTTCTCAGACCCCACTGTCTTAATTGATATTGTTTAATAAAATCAGTTTTTATTGCAGTTGTATTTATACATTGTTCTTTTAAGTTTCTTTATTCAATTTATGTAATTATCCATTTTGACTGCAGAAAACCAAAAGGCCCATTGAGTGTACACTTTATAGTTCCTAACTAAATGTATATTCCAGGCTTTCTTGCATCCCTCAATCTTTGTCCTTTCCACCTCTATTGGGAGTCTGTTTCATGAATCAACTACCTTTTTCTGTAAAGATCGGCCTACATGCTTTTTCAGTACAATTCATTTGTGCAATAATCTAGTTAACTTTCTTTTGTTAATCCACTTGGTTTACAATACTAATTAGACCTCTTCATTAAATGATGTTTTGCAATCTATAACAAAATCAACATTTGATGAGTTGTGTGCAATAAATGTATTAATACTTATGGGCAGTATATTATTATAGAATCACACAAGCGAAAAATATTTCTTACAATATTTGAATAATTTACAGTATACCAATACAACACATCTGTATTGCAGAAATATTATTTTAAATGTAAGGTATTCTATATCCAGTGGGCCTGGTATGGGTAGGTTAGAAAATGTTGTTATTATATTACTTGTGTAAGCTGCTGTATTTTAAATTGTCACATTTTCACTGATATTTTCATTTATGCTCTGTAATCTACCCCATGAGACAGGAGGTATGTGGGAAGTGGATTTTTTTTAAGAAGTGGAAATCAGAGAGGATAGGTACACAAATGTGATATGCCACCTACAGGAAGGAATGTCCTTTGAAAGGAGTATGTGTGCTGGCTTTGATGTCATAGACAAACAACTCCACAGTTCTATTACATTTCAGAGGTTCTCTTTTATGGAGTAAACTTTGCATACCCATGGGGGTATTTGTTCTTTTTAATTGGTGCCCTAATATGCATTTTCAAAGGGATTATTTGTTAGCAGCATAATGTCAGTAATTAGGTTGTATCTATGTTCATTTAAACCTTTTCTCTTTTTTTAGGTAGACTTTAATGCTGGAAATTGTTGCTTTCTGCTCCCCCAGCACATATCTGTGCACTGAAACACAATGATGATAGGGATGTATACTTGCTGAATTCACTTTCAGTCTTGCAAGGTCAAGGGCACTCACAGGGCCAAAGTGATTTCATGGCCCTGTCGCCTTATTCATTCAGTATATTGATTGGCACTGAGGGTGTGGAAAAGGTACCACTTTCTGGTTAAAATTATACCAAAGAAGTTACAATTTGTAATGAATCTGAGGAGTTTAATTGCGGACATTATACTAAAGACAAATTCCCCCATCCCACAAAAAAGCATTTATAATGTCCCTTTAAAACCCTTAATAATAAAGACATTTTTTTGGTTTGAGGTTGAATTGTAATGTAATATGTCACAATTACCGAGAGAATTTCTTCTATTTCTATACTGGTAATGTGCAATACACTTGACAGTATTTGTTTTGATATCTTATATTTGTTTTATTATATGCATGTATATTTGTGTATGTGTGTGTGTGTATATATATATATATATATACAAATTTACCATTTTGGTAGAACAAAAGAGAGGAAGATAGTTACATCAATGCTTTTGCTATTACTGGCATTCCTTCCATATAACAGAATACCTTGTAAGATTTCCATGTGACCATTACGTCTAGGCTGAATTTTTTTTTTAGTTGGAGATTAAAGGGATAGTATAGTCAAAATTAAACGTTTATTATTCAGATAGAGGATGCAATTTTAAGCAATTTTCTAATTTACTCCTATTATCAATTTTCTTCGTTCTCTTGATATCTTTATTTTAAAAAGCTGGAATGTAAGTTTAGAAGCCAGCCCATTTTTGTTTCAGCATCTGGATAGCGCTTGCTGATTAGTGTCTAAATGTAGCCATCCAATCAGCAAGCGCTATCCAGGTGCTGAACCAAAAATGGGCTGGCAACTAGACTTACTTTCCAGTTTTTTTTAAATAAAGATACCAAGAGAACAAAGAAAAATTGATAATAGGAGTACATTAGAAAGTTGCTTAAAATTGCTTTCAAAATGTATTTATTTGTGTGTGTGTTTTTTTTGGTTTTTTTACTTTGATGGAACTAGACAAATAAGTAAGGTTTGAACAACAAAATACATTAAGCTAAGTAACTAGCTAGGATATTTTTGGAACCTGCTACATGTTTAAAGGGACAGGCAACCCCCAAATTTTTTTCATGATTTGGATAGAACATACAATTTTAAACAACTTTCCAATTTACTTCTATTATCAAATTTGCTTTATTATCTTGTTATCCTTTGCTGAAGGAACAGCATTGCACTACTGGCAGCTAGCTGAACACATCTAGTTAGCCAATCACAAGAGACAAATGTATGCAGGCACCAATCAGAAATTAGCTCCCACTAGTGTAGGATATGTGCGTATTCTTTTCGAACAAGGAGTAGATAGATACCAAGAAAACAAAGCAAATTTGAAAATAGAAGTTAAGTTAAAAGTTTCTTTTAAATTACATGCTCTATCTAAATTGTGCAAATTTAATTGTAACTTTCCTATCCCTTTAAGGTGATGAAGAGGGTATAGGTTTCTAAATATGTAGTACTGTATACATTATTATTTTAAACATGTGACCACAATTGGTTTAAAAGCTCCTGCAAGTAATAAAGAAGGATATTGGCAAAGTATTCAGCTTCATACCTGAAGGGACATAAATAGATTGTAATTTAAAAGATTGATTTAGGTAACAGGCTGATTAATCAAACTGACTGATCCTGATTAATCCCTCTACTTTTTATGAAGGCAGACCATGAAATTCTGTCATGTGTGTTACATTCAGAGCTATTTATCTGTGATATACATGAGTAGGTATCACAGCCTGTATAAAGTCTCTCATACACCAGTAAAACACAATCCTATTTTATGATAGTTTTTTTTTTTTTTTGCTTTCTGATGATGTGGAAGAAAGAATGTACACTGGTGCATCAAAGGAGATATGACAAATTATTGTACACACACATACACAACAGTGCTGCCTTATAGTTTTTAAGACATGTGCACACTCAATATGTTTTTATGGAAAGGAGCTAAATTTCCACCAAAGATACCAAGAGAAAGTACATTTGAAAATAGAATTACTTTTATATCCGTTAATAAAAGGACATTAAACACTTTGAGATTACACATTTATAATCACATGTAGTAGAACAACTTTACAATATACTGCCATTGTGTATCTTGTCCCCTTTTCCTGTAATCCTATTCTATAAACTTTCTAATTCCTGTTAAAAGTGGAACCAGAATCTTTGTTGTTTAAAAAGAAAGATAATCCCTTTATTACCCATTCCCCAGTTTTGCATAACCAACACAGTAATAATAATACATATTTTACCTATGTAATTACCTTGTATCTAAGCCTCTGCAAACTGCCCCCTTATTTCAGTTCTTTTGATAGACTTGCATTTTAGCCAATCAGTGCTCACTCCAGGGTAACTTCACGTGCATGAGCTCAATATTATCTATATGAAACACTGAACTAATGCCCTCTAGTGGTCAAAATGCTTTCAGATTAGAGGCAGCCTTCAAGGTCTAAGAAATTAGCATATGAACCTCTTAGGTTTAGCTTTCAACTAAGAATACCAAGAGAACAAAGCAAAATTGGTGATACAAGTAAATTGGAAAGTTGTTTAAAATTACATGCCCAAAGAAGTTTGTTTTGGACTTGACTGTCCCTTTAACACTGCTATATTACACACAGTCATTGGTTGCACACTCTCTTGATTTATAACTGTCCCTAATTGGCCTCAGCAGAGAAGGAAACTTAGGTTACAACATGGTGGCGCCCATTACTTTATGGAGACTAAAACTCTTACATTTATTTTTTCCCCTCAATATTTAAATAACTAATATCATTTTGAAAATAAATGTGCATTTTATTCTAAGACTAGTATTTGCTTTGCAGTATTCTGTTTAGAGATCACTTAGTGCTCAAACCTACAGTAAAGTTAAAGATAACCTTTTATGATTCAGACTAGGAGCTAGTTGGCGATTTCTGACTGCTCGTACATGGATCTTGTCATTGGCTCACCACATGGGTTCAGCTAGTGAATTGTTGTTCTTGAACCTATGTAGGTTTACTTTTCAAAAAAAGGATACCAAGAAAACAAAGCAAATTTGATGATAGAAGTAAATTTCATGCGCCATCTAAATAAAGCATGAAAGATTATTTTTGACTTTACTGTCCCTTTAATGTCTTTTTAAGAACACAGACCAGTTAGGTGACTCTTCCAGTTCATATCTGCTGGAAAAAACACTGTTTTTATAAACTTTTTATCCAGATTATTTCCAGGTCATCAAAATTGGTAAACAAACAAACTTGTGCCTGGATACATAATAAAGATGCATGTTTTATAATTTCAACAAATACTAATTATAATTACAAATATTTAACTTGCAAACTATATCTGCCCTAAAATATGTCTAGTTTCCCAATATAATATTAAAGTTCTTCATTTATAGATATTGTGCTACTAGGATAGCAAATCTGATATGTACACATTTTTTTTTTCTTTTCAAATGAATCTTTTATGTGTGCAGTTGTCTAATACATATAGATCAGATGATTAGGTTCAGATAATAGCAGCAATTGGTTAGAAACGATGCATCAGCATATGAAGGCCGTGCCACTTTTTTGTCATCATACAGTTCCTACATAACTTGCAACTATAACGACTAGAGAAAAATACATTTTAAAGTGATAGGAAACCCCCAAAAAAATATTTTGTGATTTAGATGGAGCATTGAATTTTAAGCAACTTTCTAATTTACTAATTTTGTCAAAGTTTCTTTGTTCTCTTGGTATCTTTATTTGAAAAGCAGGAATGAAAGCTTAGGCGCCGGCCCATTTTTGTTTCAGCACCTGCTGACAAGAAATCTTAGATAATTTTGTCAATCATTGGGCCCTTAAAGATAACTTATAAAATGTTAACTTTCAATTATTATCTCTCATACCCCCCACTAGGAGTGTAATATCTTCTGCTGGCTATATTCACTTAGCTTTTCTGTAGCTAATACTTAACTATTAAAATTTTCAGTATAGGTGGGGATACATCTGTCAAAATCAGCTATTTCAAATACCAAAACAAAGGTTACAATTTAACTGTAAACAATATAATACACTCCAACAGATAAAATGGATAATTGGTAACAAATTAAAGGGCCACAAAATGTACAGTAAAATTCACCTGAAACAGAACTGTTTAAATCCATTGTGTATGTGGTACAGAGTGGAAGAGGGGGTGAATCTTAGGAGAGTTTCTATGGGGTAAATGTACCACCCATGCAGGTGGACAGGTTCGCAATTAGTAAACCTGTCTGTGTGCAGTCGCCACTTGCGATGTTTCATTACACAGCAAAATTTATGATTGAGCAAGAGGATTATTATTATTTTTATTATCGGTTATTTGTAGAGTGCCAACAGATTCCGCAGCGCTATACCAATTGCGCTAGAACAGGGAATGTCAATCACACTGAATGAGTGAGTTTCAGGGTTATTAATCTTGCCACTTCTGAGATGGCGGAGTGAAAAAGAAGCAGTTTTTGCTTCTTAAATATGTGGCAGCAGGCTCGCTAATGCAAACCTGCTCCACATAGCCAGAAAAGCTGGGTACACAGCTTAATTAATTTGCCTCTATGTATTATTATTTGTATCCGTATAATTACTGTATGATACAATATGATTTTCATGGTATTCACAACAATGGTAACCTGTGTGCATAGAAGCAATGTATGCCTTGTTTAAGCATTATATCATTTTTAAAATATAGAAGTCTCTAATGAATTTATGAACTTGAAATAATATATTACATATGCAATCATTTGGAGAAGTATTTGCACTTCTTGAATTATAACCTGTAATCTCCATTCCCATTTAAATCCGCTAAGTGTCCTTATGTAATATGAAGTATTTTGTTGATTCTCCACTTGTTAAAATGTGGTTTCATGTCCCTCTTTGTTTTTTTGGGGGTGATAAGTGCTCTAAAATATACCTCCTCATCCCTGGTGTGCTGTTGTGGGCCATGTGACCATTCATTTAAATGTGAATTAGTCATTTGTGATTTCATAGTATGTTAATATTTTCCCTTTAAAGTATATGGGTATGGCAGTATGTGTATGGAACTGGCTAAACAAGGTTGATGTCCACTGTTCTTGATCCATAAACCCTTTCATGTCACACACTATTTACTAAATGCTGTGTGCCTAATGTCTAGTGTCTGTGGAGGCACAGACCGAATGCTCTCTGAAAGGCTGACAGACCTTTCCCACGATATACTGAGGTATATCCTCCTGGGAGTCAGAGCTTCTACGAAGTGTTTCTATCATTTTGCATTGTACACTAACTGTGCCCTATAATATGTATGACGTTCGCAGATATACTTGCCTAGATTCAATAACATTTTTATATCCCCCTCATACTTTTCTTTCTTTTCATGTAGTCTCACGTGTTAGTTCCCATTCGTTTGTTGCAGTTGATGCCTGCTGAATTTTGAGATTGCATACAATATTAAATCTTGATATTTGCAGCGCCATTACTATGCTCATGTTGAGAACAAATAACTATACCAGCAATTGAAAGGAAACTTTTAAACACATCTGTTTCTATTCAAATGCTAGAGTTTTGTGTTGTCTATAGATTTATGAATTGATAAACAGTTTTGCATTTATTAGACATGGCATATAATTTGCTAGGCTTCATATATAAAACGCACCACAAGCAACATTTTAATATTTACCAAATTGTGTGAGAGCGGTGTGTTTAAATTTGTTTTTTGGCTCTTAGAACATGTTTTATAGCCAAGAACTCCTATGTCATTAATTTTCTTAAAAATACACCCCTCTGTTTTTTTTTTATATACAATGTCCTCATATGACTTGTTTCTGTGTTTAAAGCTGGTCTGTGTATTATCAAAAAATCTTTCAGTTTCTATAAGGGGTTTAGTGAACCAAATATTTGCACATAAAAGAAACATTTCACGTTATACAAGGTGTAGAGGAAAGACAAGATGGCCATATTAAACACAGTATTAAGTTTAGGTTAGGTTATTGCATTACCCACTTTAGGGACGAATATATCAGATTACCGGATTATCTGTGGTTAAATTAAGAGAATATGTTGTTTTTTTCTTTGTTGTGTTATCACTTGCAGTGATGATGTCACAGAGTCTGTGGGCATGTCTAAGGGCCTGATGTTCTAAACCTTACCGCTGTGATGAGAATATCAGGGTGCTGGAAGTGAAGGAATGATACTTAAGCAACAATGTTCAAAAAAATGCCCCCAAATATTTTCGGTGATTTCTTTCCATGCCAGCAAGTTTATCATCAGGCCATAAGACACCTATGTATGCTAGTGCACACCCGACTTACCTATGTATGCTAGTGCACACCCGATTTACCTATGTATGCTAGTGCACACCCGACTTACCTATGTATGCTAGTGCACACCCGACTTACCTATGTATGCTAGTGCACACCCGACTTACCTATGTATGCTAGTGCACACCCGACTTACCTATGTATGCTAGTGCACACCCGACTTACCTATGTATGCTAGTGCACACCCGACTTACCTATGTATGCTAGTGCACACCCGACTTACCTATGTATGCTAGTGCACACCCGACTTACCTATGTATGCTAGTGCACACCCGACTTACCTATGTATGCTAGTGCACACCCGACTTACCTATGTATGCTAGTGCACACCCGACTTGCCTATGTATGTTAGGGGAGTTGAGTATATGAGAAAATTTGTTGTGCTTGAAAAATCACTTACTGTGAAAACGATTTCAATTATGAAGGCACCACTGCCCCTGGCTCTTTTAGTAGCCCCATAAGTGGATTATTTCTGGATCTTTATTGGCTCTGCTGTGGTTATTTTCAGCAAGTTAAACAAGTTTTAATAAAATTTCTTAAATTGGGTCTTTTTTTTACCTCTTTAACAAATCCTGATAAAATAATTTCCCACAAGTTTAATAAGGGAAATTAAATCCACTTTTTTTGTTTCATAATTCAGATAGAATATACAATTTTTTTAAACAACTTTACAATTTACTTCTATTATCAAATTAGCTGCAGTGTCTTGGTAGTCTTTGTTGAAGGAGCAGCAATGTACTACTGGGAGCTAGCTGAACAAATTGGATGATCCAATGATAATAGGTATATATTTGCAGTCAACAATCACCAGCTTGCTCCTTGTAGTACATTGCTGCTCACCGAGCCTACCTAGGTATGTTTTTCAACAAAGTATACCAAGAGAGAAAAAAGAAAATTAGACAATAGAAGAAAATTGGAAGGTTAAACTTGCATGCTCTATCTAAGTCAATAAAGAAAAATGTTGGGTTTCATGTCCCTTTAAATTGTTTCTAGTTGTAGTTATTTGTAAATGAGAGGGAAAGTGACATTTATTATTCTTATTTAGTTTAGAATGTACCTTTTGTAAAGGGTATGCTTGAAAGGCATTTAGTGGCAAACAATTTGTCAATAACATGAGACCATATAACAATAAATCGGGGGGCATATGAATGTTAACAACAAGGGTGATCTGTACTCCGTTCCATCACACTGGTGTCATACGGTGATATAGGTACTAGCATAGGTAATATAACAAGGGTGATCTGTACTCCGTTCCATCACACTGGTGTTATACTGTGACATAGGTACTAGCATAGATAATATAACAAGGGTGATCTGTACTCCGTTCCATCACACTGGTGTTATACTGTGATATAGGTACTAGCATAGATAATATAACAAGGGTGATCTGTACTCCGTTCCATCACACTGGTGTCATACGGTGATATAGGTACTAGCATAGGTGGTATAACAAGGGTGATCTGTACTCCGTTCCATCACACTGGTGTCATACGGTGATATAGGTACTAGCATAGGTGGTATAACAAGGGTGATCTGTACTCCGTTCCATCACACTGGTGTCATACGGTGATATAGGTACTAGCATAGGTAATATAACAAGGGTGATCTGTACTCCGTTCCATCACACTGGTGTTATACTGTGACATAGGTACTAGCATAGGTGATATAACAAGGGTGATCTGTACTCCGTTCCATCACACTGGTGTTATACTGTGACATAGGTACTAGCATAGGTGATATAACAAGGGTGATCTGTACTCCGTTCCATCACACTGGTGTCATACGGTGATATAGGTACTAGCATAGGTGATATAACAAGGGTGATCTGTACTCCGTTCCATCACACTGGTGTCATACGGTGATATAGGTACTAGCATAGGTGATATAACAAGGGTGATCTGTACTCCGTTCCATCACACTGGTGTCATACGGTGATATAGGTACTAGCATAGATAAAATAACAAGGGTGATCTGTACTCCGTTCCATCACACTGGTGTCATACGGTGATATAGGTACTAGCATAGATAATATAACAAGGGTGATCTGTACTCCGTTCCATCACACTGGTGTCATACGGTGATATAGGTACTAGCATAGGTAATATAACAAGGGTGATCTGTACTCCGTTCCATCACACTGGTGTCATACGGTGATATAGGTACTAGCATAGATAATATAACAAGGGTGATCTGTACTCCGTTCCATCACACTGGTGTCATACGGTGATATAGGTACTAGCATAGATAATATAACAAGGGTGATCTGTACTCCATTCCATCACACTGGTGTTATACTGTGACATAGGTACTAGCATAGGTGGTATAACAAGGGTGATCTGTACTCCGTTCCATCACACTGGTGTCATACGGTGATATAGGTACTAGCATAGATAATATAACAAGGGTGATCTGTACTCCGTTCCATCACACTGGTGTCATACTGTGACATAGGTACTAGCATAGGTGATATAACAAGGGTGATCTGTACTCCGTTCCATCACACTGGTGTCATACGGTGATATAGGTACTAGCATAGGTAATATAACAAGGGTGATCTGTACTCCGTTCCATCACACTGGTGTCATACGGTGATATAGGTACTAGCATAGATAATATAACAAGGGTGATCTGTACTCCGTTCCATCACACTGGTGTCATACGGTGATATAGGTACTAGCATAGATAATATAACAAGGGTGATCTGTACTCCATTCCATCACACTGGTGTTATACTGTGACATAGGTACTAGCATAGGTGGTATAACAAGGGTGATCTGTACTCCGTTCCATCACACTGGTGTTATACTGTGACATAGGTACTAGCATAGGTAATATAACAAGGGTGATCTGTACTCCGTTCCATCACACTGGTGTCATACGGTGATATAGGTACTAGCATAGATAATATAACAAGGGTGATCAGTACTCCATTCCATCACACTGGTGTCATACAGTGATATATTGTACTAGCATAGGTAATATAACAAGGGTGATCAGTACTCCATTCCATCACACTGGTGTCATATTGTGCACCTTCAGGTACTAGCATAATTGACCCAATATGCTTTGTTCACTAATT
The DNA here is from genome assembly GCF_027579735.1 of Bombina bombina. Classification (NCBI taxonomy): domain Eukaryota; kingdom Metazoa; phylum Chordata; class Amphibia; order Anura; family Bombinatoridae; genus Bombina; species Bombina bombina. The sequence continues at coordinate 372,251,962 of NC_069502.1, forward strand.
TTATATATGGTCTTCAATGATCAGTTTATTTCTTTTAAAAATATATAATCTAATATGTAACTTAAACAAATGTTTTTCTAGAGAGGGGAGATGAATCATAAATACCACAATTGGGTGTTACTATTGACCATCAGTGTGTCTTCTGTGAGCCGAGCCACATGTAGTAAATATTACTGGTTTAATATACAAATCCAGTAAATACAGCTGCATCACAGAAGCCACATGTGACATTTTATTATGCCAAAAAGTTGGACATTTTAATCGGAATTACAATACAGAGTGATGGCTGAATTTATACTTTCCTGTCTGCTGAGAAATTATGAATGAATGGTTCCCAAGGGATAAAGCATCTGAAGGTCATCAATGTGCTTTTGTTGCAGATGTGGCCAAAGCTAATGGTGCAGGTTTAGTGAGTAGAAGGTCAGTATTTTGCTTTCATGTCGAAAAATCAGCCAAATAGTTGTTTTGTAAGAACATTCTAGGGCTGACGACTTTACCAAGTTCTAGCAATTCTGCATTTTATATATATTTCTAAATCTATTTTGCCTTTCCACAATATGATTTTATGGGCACAAAATAACTTCAAAGGGACATAAAGGTCAGAATTAAAGTTGCATTGGTCAAATAGTGCATGCAATTTACTCCTATTGTTAAATGTACCTTGTTCTCTACTACTGAGAGCCACCTGGTGATTTGTGGCTACACACATGCCTCTTGTCATTTGCTCCCTAGATGTGTTCATCCCAGTTCCATTAGCGCATTGCTGTTCTGACTTTAACCATATTGCAGGGGTTAAACACACAGAGCATTTTATTCTTGCACTATTACCTGCATATAACACTTAAGAGCATTTTTTTGCACTTTTATATCCCTTTAAAATGTGTCTAGTAATTCTAGATGAGGTTACAAAGCTTATCAGATGACACTGAAAAACAACAGACTTAATTTATTCTGCATTCGTTTTTCCTCTCTGCTCTTTTGTTGCTGTTTATTATACAGTATGCATCAGAATTTATATTTACACTTTTTTTTTTTGTAATGTTGTTTCACTAATAGAGCACTGACATATAGCACAATACATATTCATTACATCTCACTATCGTTTAAAATTGGGTATTTTCATTAATAACATTATAACATTTCTGCACTTTTCTCTTAGAAGACATCAGCATGATACCAGAGACATTTTTATACTATAGGTAATTAGTGACCATTTTCTACTAGCTCTGCATGTTGTATTACATATAGTAAGTAGCATTGCGTTACATTGTGCCCATCTAAATGGTCCTTACAAGACGTGCGCATTTGGCCGCTTTGTTTGCTGCTGAATGTAGAAAAAGGCGGCTGCTTGCGGCCTTCGTCTCTTTTTGGAGCCGGATTTCGTCTTGTGAAAGTTCAATACACTAAGATCTGGATTTGTACAGATCTTAGTGTTCTGCACTTTCGCAAGGATAAATCCATCTCCGAGATAAACCGAGATGACCGCAAACCGCTGCCGCGTTCCATATTCAGCAGCTAACGAAGGTTCCAAATGCGCACGTCTAGTATTCAGACAACAAATTTACACACATTACAATGTAGCTCCAAACAGATACACATGATGTAAGGGAATGCGATTGTGAAGCAACTGTCAGTAAATGTAAAAAGCTGTAGTCTTGCATTTCTGTTACTGGAAACTATTTTTACCATAATTTTGTGTTTCTAATCTTCAGTCCTCAAGTACCCCAAACAGGACAGATTTAAAGGATTTCTATACATGAGCTACTGACTAGCACATGAAGGGATGTGTTTAACCTCTTAACCACCAGAGAGGGATGCAACACCTTCCTTATACATGCATTTTCACACATTGTGGCAGCCAAGATATTAGCCTCTGTCCAGTTAGGGGCAGTTAAAGACTACATTTGAGAAACCTAGCGTATAATTACGTTTTACTGCGTTTAGACATACTAGTGTCTCTTTAAACTGACAACTTGTTTAGCTGGAATTGAATACATTGATCTGGTCAGTCTTGACCAAAAGCACCTACTATGTAAGCCGCAGCATTATGAACAAATTATACACTTAAAAAATACACATTATTATTTATATTTCCTGAATGTTTTCTAACTGGGTATTTAGAGTTCTTGTCTTTTTAAGAGCTCCTTTATTTTAGCATTTTATTTGTTAACAAATTGCAATTTTAAAGGCATTATAATAGTAAAAAATGTATTAAAAAAAGCTACGGTATTAATCATCTTGTGTTTATAGTAGTGATTACCATTGTATGTTGATAACACATTGTAAAGTAAATAACTTCCCAAAAGATTGTTAGCAGCATTCAAGTCTGTTAAATTGCTTTATGTGGTGGGCAGGAAATGACTTAGTATGTGCAAACTATGGCCTAACTGATGAGGGGCAATGGACTGCAGCTTTAGTTAAACCAGGGAACCTGTGATCTTTTGTAGAGCAATAAAACCACTATTGGCTTGTAAAGTTTTCTATAACCTGTGGTTTACAAAAAATAAACCTTGTTATTATTGGTATTTGGTGTCCACATGTTTCTATTAAAATGCCAGTAATTAGCACTTATATTGCTCAGGTCCTTCTTTCATATCTTGATATTATAGACAAATTATTCTGCTAGATTTACAGTGTTTTCCACAGGTTGTTTCCAGTGGAAGTATTCACTAATTAAAGCTGATTTTCCCATGAGACGCTGCACTTGAAAAACCTCTCTAGCTTTGCAAAACTAGATTGTATAATAGATTAACATATGTACCTGAATGTCTTCTCTCACTAGAGGGAAATCTCACCGCCTTGAACATGTAACACATAATTGAATGTTTGCTAGGGAAAAATATGTAAAGGCAAATCATTTATGATATTCTGAAATTTAATCGGAAAACTTTTTATTCCACAGGGTCCAACATAAAAACAAACCTTGATTAGGGTCTTAAAGGACATTAAACTCAAAATAAGGTAATAATAAAATGTTTAAGCATAATAAAAATGCAGTGTGCATTTCATTGTTTATTTTGACCTCAGCTGAGTTAGCCCCCAATCAACATTTTAAAACAAACCTCACTCAGTTAGTTAGATCCAACTAAAACAAAATAACATGACCTACCATATAAGTGGTATTAACAGTTATATAGTGGGGATGGCTAACCCATCTTTAGCCCTTCTTACAAAATTAGACAAAAAGCTAGATAATTTGATAAATCTTTGTTAGATTAGGTACAATCAGTCAGTAGTTTTGTTAGATTAAACATAATTACAGAGATTTTAGGTATTTAAATTAGGGCTAGATCCATTCCACTTAAAAATATTATGCAAAAAATAATTCAGGTATTAACAGTTATTTGGTAGGGGGCTATCCCGTCATTAGCCCCCCCCCCCAAACAAAAAAATTGATGACATTTTCAGGCAGAAAAAAAATCATTCAAGATGATAGACCTTTATAAAATCAGGTTAGATCAAGTGCTTATAACATTAGATCTAACAAAAGGTGGTATTTATAATTTGGAGGTGGAGTTAATCTGTCATCACCCACCCCTTAAAAAAATGTTGGACAAATGTTATGTAATTCACTGATTATACCTGATCTAACAAATATATAGTAATTTGCACAGATACACACAAATATATGTGCCACCCATGTTCTGATTTACCACCATCATAAATCTAAAAAAATAAAGTGTTGTCCAACTCTCCAACCATGAATAATTGTTGATATAACATTTGATATGATAGCAATTGTTAAGATATTTGTTAGTAATCTAACAAATATCTATTTAACTGAATGGTGCCCGATATTGTAGATTGCGGAATTACCCCCATTGTTACATATTTTATAGCTTAACAAAAAAAGGTTAGATATGAAAAGGGCACACAATTCCATATTTGGTGGACATTTCCAATAGCCCAATCGTTCTGGCTCAATATAAAAATTGAAATGGAAAAAGTCCTATTACTTCCGTTACTTCTGAACCCACTTCTCTTCCTCTTTCACAAATTCCCCAAAGTTCAATGTATATAAAGATCTTACTAACTATTATGACCAACTTCTTGGTCTTGGAAAAACACTACCCTTCTATCTCCATATGGAGAGAAAGGGTTTCCTTTGTCTTGAAAATAGAGAAATAGCATCACACACGGATCAAGCGTGCAGATGATTATTATTCCATGTGTTTCTTTGGAAGGATTATATATCAAAAGTAGTGTAAAGTCTCAATGGGTAGCTCTTTTGCAATTTTAGTATCCTGCTATAATTTTGTAATTTAATTTCTCTTTGAAAAAATCTCAAAAAGAAAAAAGAAAAGTTACATATAAAAAAACAACAACTGAATAGCCACAGCTGATCTAACAAATGTAGCTATATATTTTTGTACTATTTTTTTATGAGGGAGCTGGCACCCTATAATGAATATATAGAGGCTCCCACAATATAATTATTACATAAGATCTAAAACACAAAAGGCGGTATTAATTAAAGTTTGATTTAACCTGAGCTATGAAAGGTCTATTAGTATGAATTATTTTTGTCTGAAATTTTGATTTGGGGAGCTAACCTGGCTGAGGTGGGTTGACACCCCAAAATACATAGAGGCTCCCACAATTTGATTATTAATGCCAGCTTTTTTGTGTGTATTTGATCTAATGTAATAAACATTTGATCTATTTGCCAGATTTACTATTTCCTGGAAATTTTAAGTGGGGGTTAGCCCCCCCCCCCACCAATTTTATTCCCTTATATCTTTATAATTGTTCTACCAAAACAAGTGACTGATCCTACCTGATCTAACAAATATCTATCCATTTATATAACTTTTCTTCCAATTTTTTGTTAAGGAGGGGTGACGATGGGTTAGCCATCCCCACCAACTGTAGGCATGTGCAGTATGTTGTAAATGCACAATCTCGCCTATTTGACTGTGGCTGTTTCCCACTAAACCTTGACATTTGCATGTCCTGGCCTTACTCAGCTATAAACCGGGACACACTAATGGATACCCAAACTGTCCAGGTCATTCCCAGACAGGTGGTAACCCTAATTAGTTTGCTTATTTGCTGATAAATACTGTAGCTTCATTGTTAATTTAACAAAAGTTAACACACCAGTAGACCATGAATTAAAAATACCATAACATGATCAATGAGTTATTTGGAGTTGTTTATGTGGTGTGACTTGAGGAATAAAATGGCATAGACTGTAAACAGAATTTGTATACTTTATTTCATAAATAAAAACCTTAAAAGCTGCTCAAATTTATATAGAAAATATCAGGCAATATATAACTTCAGACAACTGATACTGCAGTATACAAAGTTACTGGCTGATAGGGACAACGTCTACAGATGTATCAGTTGGCTTTTATTTAGCACTGTGACACCGTGGTCCAGTATGTCAGAACAAGTCCAAACTTTATTCCCATTTCTGTCAGTCCTTTTCTTTTTTTAATTTAAAGGGAAATTGAACCCCAACATTTTCTTTCACGATTCAAATAGTGCATGCAATTTTAATAAACTTTCTGTTTTCTATTATTACATTTTCTTCATTCTTGGTATCTTTTGTTGAAAGCAGGAATGTAAGCACAGGAGTGTGCACGTGTCTTGAACACTATGGGGGATATTTATCAAAGCCTCAACATAAATACGCCGGAATTCTGCAGCATAATTGTTGCAAGCTTGATCCAACCTAGTATTCAAAGCCTACAGACCGACAAATGTTGAAATTTGTGACGTAACATACGATCCGCCGGTCTCAATCCGAAGCAGATCTGACACTTTTCCCATTTACCAAATAGTTAAAAGGTACGCTCATGGCTATTCCGGCCCAGCGTACCTGGTTTTCTATCTGCCACCCTTGAGGCCGCGGATGCCATAGAAATCAATGGGAGTCTGAAAGCAGCAAAAGCTTGTGTTCGATGCTGCCAGATATCCCATTGATTTATATGGTAGAAAACAAGTGACGTTTACACCCTAACATAAACCCAGAGTCAAACACCCCAAAATGACACACAACATAGGATCATTAAACATTCTGTTGGCAATTAAAGTAAATAATTAAACAATATACGTTGAAAAAATTCTACCTGAAATAGATTTACAAAGGACAGTTAACAATAAAGATTGATGGTAAATATTGAAATCACATAACGGAGCTCAAATTTTATAACCATGTCAGGTCTGGAAAATGGTCATAATTTAGACCATGATGTTATACAATAAATACCCATTATAAAAATAGGGATTGTGATAAGGTCATATAGTTAAACAATTAAATAATTCTCATATTGGCATATATATATTATCTAAATAATTCATTAAGTATTATATGAAGCAGACTCATGATCATAAATGTGACTACTATAGTGATATATAGAAAATATTGACTCCCAAGGATCTATAGTATGGACCTAGTATAACACAGAGCTTACATTGTGGCTGATAGTGCACACGTATTATAAGGTCCATTTTACTACACATAATAGCTCATGTCCCATTCTAGGTTCATACCTATAGGTGATTTAGTCCTCAACTTATAGATCCAAAAGAGTTCTTTTTTGTCTAGAATTTTAGCTATGTCTCCACCCCTCTGTGAAATCCTTGCTAAGTCAATAACTTTTATTTTAAAAATGGGAACATTAGAAAAATGAAAAAGATTGAAATGTTTAGCCACAGCAGAATCTCTATTATAATTCTTTACGTCTCTTAAATGTTCTTTAGCATGAGATCTTAGGGCTCTGGTAGATTGACCTACATATTGTGCCCCACAAAGCTGGCAGTCCAATAGGTATACTATATGGTCAGTAAAACAAGTGGCATAAAAATCAATATCAAAACATTCACCTGTGATGTTACTAGAAAACTTGTTTGTAAAAGTCATATTGTCACACATTAAACAATTAGTCAAGTGTGATCTAAAACTACCCTTACCCCTAAGCCAAGTAGTTTTAGCTTTTGTTTTAGAGGCCACTAGGCTAGGAGAAAGTCTAGAAGCCAAAGTAGGCGGTTTCTTAGCTACAAATTTGCAATCTTTCACATATGTCTGTAAAATATCATCACCTTTTAAGACATGTAAATGTTTTTTGATGATATGGCATATTGTGTTGTACTGTGATGAAAATTCTGTAGAAAAAAACTATACTGTTTTCATCTATATACCCTTTGGCAGCTCCTTCTTTTAATCAGTTCCCCTAATCAGTACCACCTATGTGACTCAATGTGATCCTAGTTTCTTTTGGCCGTGGCCTCCAGTTCGTTATCTCTTCAAGAACTCTATGGAGCGCCCTCTCATTATATTCCCTGGCTTTTAACCTGCAAATTAATTCCTGGCCTCCCTGTATATAATTTTGGAGTGTACGCCTTAACCTAATAAATTGACTTCTTGGGATTGAGTTAACTAGATGTTTGGGATGGCAAGAAATAGCATGTAGTATGGTGTTGCCTGCTGTGTCTTTCCTATAGGTACTAGACATGATCCTATGTGTGACTTGGTCTCCATATAAGTGTAGGTCCAAGAAATGAACTCCATCATGATGATGAATCTGAGGTTGACATCGTTATTGATGACCATTAAAAAAAATTATCAAATGAGAAGGTATCCTTGACAATAAAGATGAGATCATCTATGTACCTCATGTACAAGAGGATGTCGGACTTAAAAGGCTCATCAATATCATATATGTTCTGGAACTCCCATCTACCCACAAACCGATTCGCATAAGAGTTGGCGAACTTTGCCCCCATAGCTGTGCCTTGGCACTGTAGATAAAATTCCAAGTTAAAAATAAAAAAAATCTGGGTAAGTAGGAACTCCACAACATCCAGGATGAGTTGTTTGACTTCATCATTATAGGTAGTTTCTTTATTCATAAAGAATTCCAATGCCCGACACCCATGAACATGAGGTATTGAGGAGTAAAGAGAAACGGCGTCCACCACAACCCATTTATATCCCTCTTGCCACTCAAAATCCTTCAAGATCTCTAAGAGATGACTTGAATCTCTAGTGTAACTATACAGGTTTTTAACCATTGGCTGTAAAATATTATCAATCCATTTGGTCATAGGCTCCAAAAGGGAGCCTATGTCCGAAATGGTAGGATGTCCTGGGGGAGATAAAAGGTAATTGATTGATCTCTCATCCTATTGGCTGATTGGAACAGCCAATAGAATGAGAGCTGCTCAAATCCTATTGGCTGATTGGAACAGCCAATAGGATTTTAGCAGCTCTCATTCTATTGGCTGATTGAAATCTTTCAGCCAATAGGAATGCAAGGGACGCCATCTTGGATGACGTCACTTGCATTGACGTTCCAGTTTACAGCAGCGACTGTATGAAGAGGATGCCTGGATGAGGACTTTGCTGGCTGGATGAAGATCGAAGAGGCCGTCTGGATGAAGACTTCTTGCCGGCTGGATGGATCCTTCAAGTGGGACTTCAATAACTGTAAGTGGATCGTCGGGGGTTAGTGTTAGGTTTATTTAAGGGTTTTTTGGGTGGGTTTTATTTTTAGATTAGGGTCTGGGCATGTAAAATGGCTAAATGCCCTTTTAAGGGCAATGCCCATACAAAGCCCTTTTCAGGGCAATGGGAAGCTTAGGTTATTTTAGATAGATTTTTTTATTTGGGGGTTGGGTTAGTTGGTTGGGTGGTGGGTTTTACTGTTGGGGGGGTGTTTGTATTTTTTTCTTTTTTTACAGGTAAAAGTGCTGATTTCTTTGGGGCAATGCCCCACAAAAGGCCCTTTTAAGGGCCATTGGTAGATTATTGTAGGCTATGTTTTTTTTATTTTGGGGGGCTTTTTTATTTTGATAGGGCTATTAGATTAAGTGTAAGTGTAATTCTTTTTCATTTTTGATGTTTTTTTTTATTTTTT